>NC_089686.1:30342271-30464771 GCF_031753505.1 Anomalospiza imberbis | reverse complement strand
GGAAAAAAAAGCAAGAGAATACTGTAACAAACTTCGTACAGAGTTCGGTCTATTAATTGTTTCATGTTAGATATTCTATGTGTTTACCTCAATTGAAAAAAAAAAGAATGTTTTTGCTAGTATCAGATCTGCTGTGGAATTGGTATTGTATGTCCATGAATTCTTCCTTTCTCAGCACGTGTTCCTCACTAGAAGAAAATGCTGTTACCTTTAAGCTTTGTCAAAATTTACATTAAAATACTTGTATGAGGACTGTGACGTTATGTTTTAAAAAGGAAAAAAAAGGTGTTAAGTCACAAAATGCGGTAATAAATATTTCATTTTTGATTTTTTGCTAGGCTTTTGTGTTTTTAATCATGTTTAGGAGAGTCTGAGGTTATCATGAGAGATGTCTCAAACATATTTCTTATCAGCATTGAGAAGAAAGGCTGGAAAAATCAGAAACAAGCTTGTCATCGCATTAATAGAATAATTGAATGAAACGCCATCTGAAGTTATATATTTCTGCTGATTACTGATATTAGATTTTTGCCAGATTAAAAAAAAAAAAAGAAATATTGTCTCACCAGCTTGCATTTCAGAGGTGTGTCTAATACTTGTGCTGCCTGCTAATAACATAGGAGCTGAGCTTGAGTGGCGAAGGCCCAGACATGAGATGACTAATGCCACGTGTGTACATGTATGCATGTGTACATCCATAGCCACAGAAGACCTTAACTCCAGGTATTTAGCTCAGAGGCAAAGAATGGCTTTATTGCTGGAGTAGGTTTAGAGGTTTTAGGAGGAGAAAAGAAGCTTTGACTCCAATGGGAATTTTTCCTATGTGAGAATTGCATGAGCTAAATTTTGAGATGGTTTTATTCCTTTTGTTGTCTTCAGCTGTATTCAGAAAAATAAACAAACAAACAAAAAAAGCAAACCAACCAAACCAAAACAACAAACCACCAGCTAATGACAGAAAAATGTTGATTTGACATTTTGTATACAAGTAGCTTGAGTAGAATCATGGTAAAAGGTATGTTTTTTTCTTAAACCAGAGCTTCTAGCATTTTGAAGCAACTAAAGCAGAGTTTGAACTAGGAAGAGCAATGATCAATTTAGATAAAGCAGCCTCTCACCTTCCTCAGTGGCAGTGTTAAATCAGCAAAAGCCGAATGGGGCCCAAAGAGCAGGGGAAAGTTCTGCCTTTATTCCTGAGAGGAGGGGAGTGGGAAAGGACTTGTAATTAACTAAACTTTCTAGGAAACAAAAATGCCCAACTTCAACATCTGTAAATTTGTAACCCTTCTCCTCCTTCCTTCCCATCGTTCTAACTGGGCAGGGTGTTTTTAAAAACTTTGAGTGACAACTTTTTCCCTTGGAATGTGAAAAGACGCTCAACCTCGTAGTTAATGTTTAATTTTTGAGCTGAGTAAATGGACCCACGTTGCTGATGACAGAAGGGAGAATGCCAGTAGAATGGGTGTGAGGATTTATTTAGTAATCGGGTCCTGCTTTGTGGGCGTCTCTTATAAGGCTTTCGTATGAAATTTAGATTATAATTCCCTGCTCAGCTTTAATGCTTTCGATCCTGGTTAAAATCACATCGACCTTTCAGTCACATAAGAAGACCACAGCCTGGGTGCCCATTTCCAAATTCTCTGATTTTGGTGGATGCAGAATTTAAGAAGGCAAGATTATTTGTGTTAGCACGTTAAAGGGGAGGGTTTAAATATTTTTTTTAACAGTACTTTATTTTCTTGCAGACGTTTTCTCTAGAATTTGAGGAGAAATTAGAGAAATCACGTTGGTAGAAAGGAAAGAATTTAGCCATAGTAGATTATTTGTTTTTATAATGAATTAAATATGTGCATTGCTGTGTTGTCTTTTATTTTCTTTCTTTTTTTCTCCCCCTTTTGGGCTGTGCTTTCCGTGAGATGTCTTGCTGAAATCCAAGGTACAATATCGCGCAGAGATTTCTCCATCTGAGATTTTCTGTTTAGCGTGGAAGGTTCCGATTTTGGTATTTTTAAGAACTGCTCAGCTGTCAAAAGCAAACAAAACGGGAATAATGTTTTGACAGCGGTATAGTGTTAAAGAAAATACTCAAGTCTGAATAAAAATTGCTTATGCTGTGGGAAACGAAGGGTAACAGAAGAAACACCTTTTGTTTACATACACACATGTTTATAATCCCAAATTCCTATTTCGCTGAGCGGGTCTGCGTTGGGAGTTGTAGTCACCATAAATGAGGGATTTTTCTTCCAGATTTTGCTGCCTTTAAGGCGAAGAGAGGAGGGGAGCGCACCTCCGGCAGCGCTGCCGCCCGAGCCCTGCCCGTCGCGGCGAGCGGGCACCGCAGGGCCGAAGAGGAGATGCCGGGGGGAGCCGGGCGCTCCCCACCTTTCACTCATAGCCGCAGAGAGAGCGAGGGAGAGAAAATTGCCGCAGACCAGGTTTGCGAGGGCCGGGGGGGCTGGGAGGGGCCGGGGCCGGGCCGGGCCGGGCAGGGGAAGGGGTGCGGCGGGGGCACGAGCTGGACCCGCTCTCCATTGTAGGGTTGCTCATCGCTCCAGCGGCTCTCCAGGCTTCCCGAAGGGAGCGAGGGTCTGCCGGCGGCGCCTTTGCCGGGGTCGATGTGGAGCCACCAGCCCCACTATACGCCTGATGCGTGTGCTAGGAAAAAAGCCCCATGGAGCCCGGAAAAACCCCGAATCTTCCCCAGGCACGACCGCGTCCCCGCGCTGGGCGGAGCGGCAGGAGAAGGCTCCGCTGCGCGGAGGGATGGCTGCGCCCCACATGTCTCCCCTACCACATCCCTGGGTTCAGCAGAGGAAACGGGGCCGGTCTTTTAACTCTCCTAACAGCACTAGGGGTAAAATCAACCCCCCTGGCGCTGCGCAGGAACTAGCCAGCTCCAGGCTGGGCAGCCCAGCCGCTGCGGGCTGAGGAGGACCGGATGGGATGAGGGGGAGTGGGGGCAATATTTGCAGGCAGATTTTAATATTAATAGTTTTGGTGGCGAGAAAGAGACAGACAGAAGGGAGGTTGCTCCTCTGGGCAGAGTCTCTGCGACACTGATGATGGATGACCCCGCACGGCTAAACAACTCCTCCCCTTCATCCCCACACAGTGTCAAAGCTACTTTACTTGCAGCTTTAGGAATAAAAAAATAAATAAACACATTCACCCCATTCCTTACATCGATTTATGGATCATTGTGAATCAATTACTGCTCTCAATATTTTAGAATTCGCTTACAAAAACAGGAGGGTCCGCTGCTGAAGGAATAAAAAAAAATCTTTGCCTTAGTAAGAAAGACAGAATCTTCTTGTATAGGCCTGTGACTAAAAAATCACTGCTAAAAATTAGTGTTTAACCATTTTCCAGAAGTCGCATTACTGGGATGGGGTGAATATCTTTGGTGTGCATCTCCAAGAGCGCCATTAAAACCAGGGGGTTCCGCAATGCGCGTACAATACGTATGGTGCGTGCAACCTCATTGCTTAACTATTCCAGGGAAAAAAGAAAGAAAAAAAAAAAAAAAAAAAAAAAGATTTAACAATCCCAGAAGCAAACTCCATAAGACCCCCCCTCTCCCCAAATGCTGGATATGGTGCTGTGAGGTGAGAGGGCGCGGGGCCGGGGCTGGGCTGCGCACCCATGGGGCAGGACAGCGGAGCCCGGCTCGGTGGCTGCGTGCAATGGGAGGGAAGCTTCAGCAGGGACAGAAAGTGTGTGAAGTTGGATTTCTCTCGCTTTCTCTGTATTCTCCCATTTGCAGCAGTGTTTGAGGATCTCAAGGTGTTTCTATGGCTACCTTGTGTATGTGGGAGGGTCATATGTGGGGGTGCCCAAGAGAAAAGGCAGCTCTTGGGTGATCATTTATCAATGTCACCCACATAATGATTCTCTCTGCAGCCTTCTATTGATGAGGATAATTACATTAGCTCAGAGTGACTGATCAATGAAAAACCACCAAACAAAAACTTCTTTACTCTTCTATAATACCAAAAACCGATACAGAAATAAGATAGAAAGGGAGGGTGGGATTTCCCTTTCCTTCCCTTTAGCAATTATTTTTGTAACGAACAAGGGAAAGCAAGGAAGTTTTATCCGATTAGTTTCCTTTTCAGAAGAGGCTACCATTTTGTGAAAATGTTCCTTTAAACCTCTTGGCATCACCCGGTGCCTAGTAAAGCAAATCGTTATTTAAAATATTAACTACTACTTCTTCCCTAGACCCTAAATCCTTTACTTTTACAGTTGTGTTTTGTGATCGGAGAGCGGGGGTTGGAGGAGGAGGGAAGAGCAGGATAGTTTGGAGCTGCGAAGAGGGAAAGGGAAGGCAAATAACTTTTCTTGCACAATTTCAACTGTCTCTGTTTGTCAGGTTTTCTTTGGTTTTATCACTTCATAAAGTGGCTCTATTAAAGATGGAATGTGGCCTGCCTGAGATGCTGCTCTGTCGGTGAAAGCTTGCAATTAAATTACGGGTTCGTTCTTTCCAGAGTTAAAAATCAATGTTTTCTCAATTAAAGGGAATTTTAATGCTTTTATTGGGAGTTGTTAAGGACGCCGTAAATTTTACTGTAATGCCTCTAAGCTCCGCAGCCGTGCCAGTGGACAGGTTGATATTCATGTTGGTTTTGGCGGAAGAGGTTGTTGCTGGTTTTGTTTTCTCTCTAAAGGGCCTTCTTCAGAAAACTCAATCATTTTGAATAACTGCAAGACAAACTGGTGCAAAGGGGCGGAGGAGCACAGACTCTTCCTTCTGCCCTCCCCTCTCCATTTCGTACTGCCATCAGCTCTTCTCGCTGTGGCAGGGAGCTCTGCCTCACCGCTCTCCCACCAGGCGCAAGGGCGGGTTTTCCGCTGGTTTTTCTGGGAACGGAGAAACGCTTCACTTTCGGAGCACGTGTTTCGCCCGGATCGCTCCCCCTCTCGGAGAGGCCGGGGGTGCTTAGTGGAGGATTCGGGGGGCGGCCGGGGCTCCCTGGGGGACAGCGAGCTGCCCGCCCGGCCAGCTCGCACCCTGCGGGCTGCGCAAGGGCTCCCGTCCAGCAGACCTAGCGCTAGGAAAGGAACATGTCCGGTCCTGCTGAAGACCTTACATTTCTGTAAGCATCTGCCTACAGAGATAACTACAAGTTAGCCCTGGGACGTAAATGAATGGAAGTCGGAATAGGGCTGGCAGAAAGACTTTTTTTTTTTTTCTTGCCAAAATATTGTTTCTTCACAGGCTACTGTCAAGTAAAATCCCCACCAGGAGGCTGATCTTGAACACATTTACACGGGGTTAATTCCCCGAGCTGCAGGAGATTTCGTCCCCGGGCCGTGAGATCAGAAATAGGCCCCTATCGCCTGGTTTTGTCCGAAGCGTGTTTAAAATTCCTTAAATTACCTCCATGAAGAACCAGTGCAAACTCCTTTAGAACCAGTGCAAAATCCTTTGATTAAAGCGACTGTCAGATTCTTCGAGACTGGGAGAGAGAAAACGCGGAGTAGGATGTATTTATTATTTATACTATAGTCCACTGTGAACAGTTGGAAGGGGAGGATTAGAGAGCGCGTTTGAAAGAGAAGACAAGAGAAAGCGAGAGAGAGATGTAACCCTCTCTGTGCTTTGGACTAAGCTGCTTCATTTCTCCCCCCACCCGCCGAGCTCCCTGTGCCGCCACCCCAGCTGCGCTCCGCAAAGCGGGGCCGCCAGCTCGTCCTCCCGCTCGCCGCACGGGCCAGCAGCGTCCCGCACCACTTGGTGAAGGAGCCGGCATCAGTAACCCGATCGCTCTGATTTTCACTCAAGTTTGTATTGTTCTGCTTGAGCCTGGTGCGTGGCACTAAACACAGCCGGTCCCTAGGGGAAAAAAAAAAAAAAAAAAAAAAAAAAAAAAAAAAAAAAAAAAGTAAAAAAAACAAACCAGGAGGGGGACGACTACGGATGCTTTCCACTCTCAGGCTTATGTCTGTGTTTAGAAATACAGGGCTGGGGAGGAAAACAAAGCCAAAACCAGGTTCTCACCAAGAAGGTTTGCTTTAGGACCTCCCGTTAATGGAGGAACGGGGCAGTGCAGACCTTTTATTTGGCTAAGGTGGAAGGGAGGAGTCGGGGAGCTTATTTTATTTTATTTTATTTTATTATTATTTTTTTTAATATATGGGGTTTTTTCCCCTGTGGCTGCAGCTCTCCAATTCGGAAACATTTTCAAATCTATGAGCCTTGAATGGACAAATACTTGCTATTAATATGGGACATGGACGAGTGGCAAAAAAGCTGAATGGAAACTGTGCAGTAGCTTTAGGAGAAACTAACGATGTGCTTCAGCTCTTGCCATTACAGGGAAGGAAAGAGGGGGAAGCCCCTTCTGATTAATAACTAGCAGGGTAATGTTGAGGGCTTTTTCTGCCCGATTGCCTTTTTGAATTAGAGCCGATTTCTTCACACTTCAATAGGGCCTGTCTCTTTTAAAATGACTGACAGATTTGTTTCTCCTTTTTTCTCTCCCTGAGACTTAATGATGTAAATTTTCTAATTAGTTAAATCACGTTGCTTAAAGGCCTTAATGTTTACCGGGCAAGGAATGATAGCCGCATTCGGAACTCTCGAAATAACCGGCGAAATAATATTAGAGTTTTTTACAGCGGGAGGGAGGGGGAAAGAGCAGAGGAAGAGATGGGCTGGGGAAATATCACGTAAAATGAGAGCTAAAGTTCAGCCCGGAGCTTCTTCCCTCCTCCCCCGCGCCCCCGAACCCGCTTTTATTTTTCAATCAGCTAAGATTTAATTAGGAGCCCCCAGGCCGGACGATCTGATATTTTCTCATTAGTTTCCCATCAGTAATCTTGAGTGTTAGATTGGCTTAAAGGTTGTCAACATTTGACCAATTTTATTTAAGGCAAAGAAATCACGCATTATAGCTCCGGGACCCGAGACCTGAAAATAAATCCTGCCCGGATCAGCGGAACTAACATGCGAAAAAAATGTTGACAATTCATCGTCGTGTTTAATAAGTTGCGTAATGTACGGTACGCACACGCACACGCACAGAGAGCGGCACGGTGACACCCGCGCGGCGCGCCCAGCACCGCGCACACCGGGCTGTCCCCGCGTGTGTGCGTGTACACGCGTGTGCGTGTGCCTCCACGCGTGCGTGTGCGGTGTATACGTGTGTGTGTGCATGACACGAGTGTGTCCATGTGCGTGTCCGTGTGTCCCATGCGTGTCCATGTGCATGTCCGTGTGCGGGCGCGCGGCGCGGCAGCGCGGGCTCCCAGGCGCAACCTCGGAGCGCCCCCTGCTGCCCGCGCCCGGCGCCTCCGCGGAGGCGCGCTCCGCCCGCGCTGCGCGCTGCCCTGCGCGCCGGGGACGGGAACGCGCGGCGCGCAGGGGCCGCGCAGGCGGAAAGAGGATGCTGCTTGCCCCGCGCCTCCCTTTCGGCCGGGGGGATCGTAACATAAACTGTTTACGAGGCTGCCCGTTTCCTTTCTGTGCGAGCGCAGAGCTGCCGATAGCGGAGAGGGTCGGCCGATGAGGAGGAGGCACGTGCTTTTGTAGCCCCCGCCGTTTACCCTGCGCGCCTCTGCCCGCCCCGGGCTCGGCGGCAGCGTGGAAGTGCTCGGGGGCCGCCACCCGAATTTGGCTGCCCGCGTGGCCCCTCTGCGCGCCTCGCCGCAGGCGCAGGGGAAAAGGCAATAAAGCACTGCCCAACGGGTGTCACAGGGCCCCCGTGATTTCTAGGTAAGGCCACGGCTTCGTGTTTATTGAAAGCACAGCAGTAAGGTAAAATCGACCGGTCTGTTACGATTTCACCCCAGACGTTTCCTCTCCGATCGAGCGGGCTGCTTGGCGCCCGCCTCCGCTGCCCTACGCGCACCCACGCGTGCCAGCCCGCAGTGCCAACACCGAGCCCTCTCCACGGGTGGGTTCCGCCGAGGGGCTGTGCTGCCGGCTGTCCCGGGACGAGCGGAGGAAAACGGCCGGCGTGCGGACAGCCCGGCCCGGCGGGGCGAGCGCTGGCCGGGGGAGCGCTGCCGCCGCCGCCCGCCGCGGGGTCCGGCCTGCCGGGGGGAGCAGCTCCGGCCGGGGCGGCGCGGCTGCCGGGGGGTCGGACAGGGCAGAACTCCGCTCGGAAGCCGCCAATACATCCAAACCGCCTCGCTTAAGGAGGCACCCCAGCCTCTTCGTACCCTGGGGTACTACAGTTACATATTTACTGTTTAAAAGGTAATTTTGCCCAATTAAAAAAAAAAAAAAATCACACAAACCCAGCACTCAAACCTGCATCTTTTCCCGTTGGTTCAGGGATGCAGGGATGTGCCTAGATAGAGTCCAGCCAAAACAATGCTGTGCAGAAAACATTGCTGGACCAAGACAGTAGTTTCTCAGATTTATTTTCTTTTAAAAAATGTGCTTGCAAGGGGATGGGGGAGGGTGGAAGAGAATATTTATCAGAATACCAGAAGACACCTTTCTTGAAACAAAGGCAAGGGGAATAATCTCTATTGCAAATCCATCAGGCAGAGAGCAAATAACAATATTTATACTCGGACATTCAAAAATACAATGTGCTTAAATAACAACAAATGCTTACTACAGTTGCTACAGCGCAGCTTAATAAAAAATTAGCCTTACTGACAGTCTTGTCAACATCTTAAGTAAATTATCATAGCGATGGTCTTTGGAGAAGAAAACCCACACTCCTTGCTAAAACACCTCCTATCATTAATCTTAAACCACTTGAAGGTTATGATGGAAAGAATGGGATCAGTAACCATTATCATCTCAAATTGCTGTTAAAAACTCCGCTGTTTATTTTTGCAACAAAAGCGAATGTATCTGGGAAATGCAGAAAGGGGAAGAAAGGAAAACACAAGAAAGGCAGAACAATTGAGGCGAATCCTGTTGCAACCTCGATGATAAACACATGGAAAAAGCTGTTACTGCTCTGCGGATTGCTGGAATTTGAGTAGACGTTAGAAAAATAAACAAAGTGATGACTCCGCATCAGTTCTGTAAATGCACCGCTACACTCAAAAAAACAAACAAAAAAAAGGTAACTTCTTAAAATTATTTGTGTTTTCCTGAATATTCGGTATTTGCCTCTATCTGCATCTATCGCTTGATAAAGATCAAAAGTATTTAAAATGTACTTGCACCTTTCACTGTTCATAGGTAGAAAAAAAATTGATTTCGACACTTTCTTGCTCAACAATATTTTGTATGCATTGCCTGCTTTCCAGTGATGGTCAGAATAAAGTCTATAGCGTAGTTTTATGAGGATCCGACATACTCGAAATATTTACTCAGAGCGAAACCTTTCCAGAAGGATTCTGATTTTTATTGTGGTCTCTCCTGTTAGAATATCATCCCTCTTTGAAATACATTTTTACAGATGAAAAATAATATTTTTCCCTCGTTAAACTAATTCCAGGATTTGTCAGAGAAGGGAGAATCTGCTGATTTAGGGACACTCGACCTACATATTATCACCTTTACACCTTCAATGGATCCGCCAATCGATGTGAGATGGGCACACGTCTGAATACAATCAAACACAGGTTTTTGAAGTTATTCTTTCAAAAAGTGGAAGTTTACACGAAGCCTTTAAAGAGGACGATGCACCCGGCGGGCCCTCCTCCCCTCCCTGGAAGTCAGAGGAAAGGGTGCCATTAGACCAGGTCGTTGCGAATTAAAATAAACCAAACAATTATTTTCGCCTAGCAGAGCTGCATCTTCCCGTTGTTTCCGCGGTGATTCACGCCAGCAGCGGTGTACCAGAGGCAGAGGCGGGCGGGCTGCTCTTCCCCCTTCAGCGGGGGGGACGGGGAATTTGCTCCCAGAGGCAGCTCGGCAGCGGCGAGGGGCGCTGCGCGGCGCGGTGAGGGGCGCGCAGGTAGGCGCGGTGGGAGCGGGAGCCGGAGCAGCGCTGCCAACTCCCCCGCCGCGGCCCCGCAGTGACCCCAGCCCGGGGCTGCGGAGAGGTGAGAGGTGATGCTGTTAGCCAGCGCAGACCTGGCCCTTTTAAAGCCACAGCTAATCAGTCCTTTACTAAATTAAAATATAGGAACCAGAGGGGAAGCAATTTCGATGTAAAGAATTACCGTGCGCGCTCCCAGAACGAAATAGTATTGAAATGAGGACGGTGTTCTCTGCGACAGACAGATTTGTCACCCAGGAGCAGTTGGGCTAAGATAAACTATAAAATTATACATCCGCTGTATAGATCCCATAGATCTGTACGTGTGGGAGATTACGTATCCCACACGTACACAATAATAAAATAAGGATATGGAGCTGTTAAAAAATTTCAGCCCCATAAGCTATACAGCGGGGTGATTGTTGCAGGGCAGCGGGCACTGGGTGGTTAATTGCCCACCTAGCTAAAGGCTCAGAGATTCATTATAATGTGGGAAGAAATTAAAGCGGAAAAAAAGTGATACATTTTCCTGTCAATTCATTTGTCTTCGATTTCAAGTTATTCTTTAACCCCTGTAAGAAATAGGAACTAACTGTGTGAGAGGAGTATGTGTACATGTGTGCAAATGCACTACAGACATACAATAACTATGCCTGTGTTCGTGATATACAAATGTGTGTGATCTGAGCAAATGAATTGGCTCACAAACAGTGGAAAATGGTGACAGTTCCATTTTTCCTCTTTAATTAGGAAATATTCCTTGATTGTCTTGGCACCCATTACTTTCTAATAACTCCATAGAACCAGGAGAAGAAGAATAAATGTCTGCTGCAAGTAATCTGCTATAAAGCAATTATTTTACTAGGATAATATGCAGTTGTAAGTACAACACCATAACGGCCATGAATGAGACGCAAAGACAAAAAATCAAAAATAAAGGCTACTGGAGTGATGATAATATTTGAGAATACATTCAATTCAATGAGTCGCACTAAGAAATATCTAGCCTTGGTAACATAGCTCTGCTACAGATAGACTGCAAAGAAACTTTCCCTTTTCATGTGCTTCAGGCAGCAAAATGCTGGGTTTAGAAGACTGCGAGCCAGTTTCCTGCATACTACTATATTTGCGTGCGGAGATCAAAGATCCGAGGGCGAAGGAAATAATTGATTCTGCCAGAAAACGCTTCCCTGGCGCAGCCCACTGTCAGCCGCCACCCACGGCAGGTAAGCTGCTGCGTGAAACTATTTTTAACTGAACAAAAGACTAAGCAAACATCTGACGTCAGGGAGCAGCGTTCCAGGAGGAAGGGGGGGCTGGCAGCGGTGCGTGGTGCCGGGCTGCCCGTCCCATCCCCGCCCGCGGCCCGGCACCCACCGACAGCAGCGCGGCGGTGCCCGGCGGCCCGGCCGCGGCCTCCCCCGCTCCCAGCGGAGCGCGGCGGCCTCGGGGAGGCGGCTGTCGTCCGCCGGGACCGGGCTGAGGCTGCGGGGATGCCCCAGAGGTGACAAAGGGCAGGCGCGGCGCCCATCGGGGAAGGCCAGTGACACCACTCCTGCTGACGCTGGTCTGTAACTTCTGTGTCGTTTTAAAAACCAGAGGCTGCTTTTATCCCCGAGGAGTTTGCTGTGTTTACCTGCAAGGCACCCAAGGGCTTGGGGCACTTGGGCAGGCGAGCACCGCTCCTGGCCGTGAGGCACCAGAGCAGCAGCGGGCTCGGGGGACGCCCCCAGCCTCCCGCATCACCGCGGCCCAAACTTCGACTGTGATGTGAGCGTGAATAAACACGAGAAACGCTATGAAGTTCGGCGGGCAGGAGAAGAGCTGGGCTAGCTGTGCCATCAGCGCCGCACAAGGGGGTGGCCGGTCGCCGCTCTCTGCCCGGCTGTCCCTGGCGCAGAGGGGGATCCCCCGGGAACCTCTCGCCCCCCTGGGCCAGCGGGGAGAGCTCTGACCCTCACCTCTCTCTAGTGACCGTCAACTTGAGGAAGCCTCTAACCGGCCGGCTTCTACCCCTGTTTGAAACTCTCATCCTTTGCCTTTCACTCCCTCGCCCCCACTCCTTCCCCGGCGGCCGAACCGAGCCGCCTGGCCGGGGGGGTGCCCCGCTCCGCTCCGGCCGGTGTCTGCGCTCGGTTCTTCCTTACAAGGGCGCCTGCGACCGAGCTGGGGGGAGGAGGAGGAGGAGGAGGAGGAAGGGGAGGGGGGCGGTCACCGTGGCGGAGGAGCCTTTCCCGGAGGGGGCGGCGGGCAGTTGCAGAGTCCCCGCACGCACAAAACGCCGCAACCCCCGGGCGACCTGTCAGCTCTGCCGCCCCCCCGGCCCCGGCTCCCCGCCTCGCCTCTCGCCAGAGTCAACACAGAACTGCGATCCATTTGGGCGATTTAGTTAAAATAAATAAACCCGCGAAGATTCACTAGCGAGCGATGCATCATCGACCCGGAGGTTTATTAAGAGGCTCGTTTACAGCCGCGGCTGCAGCCCCTGCTCCGTCGGAGAGGGGGAGGCCGCGCGGTGGTGTTGGGGGAAGGCTGCGGCAGCCCGGGTCGCCCCCGATCCCCCGGCAGGGACCCGGGGCCCCCACCGGACAGCCACCCTCTGCTCATCCCGTGTCCGCGCAGAGCCCGCGGGGAGGGGGAAGCGGCCCACCCGACGGCTGCTGCAGAGCACTGGTACTCATTTCCCTGTATATCTGAGGGAGGGAGAAGAGGGTCGGGAGACATTGTTGTCAGTGGCGATTGTTAACCCAAATAATAATAATGAAGAAAAATCGTTACAGCTGGGTGCTGGCTGAATATGGCAATTACTATTATTGCCAATCACGATTAGAAATAATTATCCTGAAAGCAGGGAGGGTTCAGCTGCCAAGGTGTTTTGAATAATCGCTTCAAAATGAACAGCAAAATATTAGGTTCCCACACAGGGACGAACGCAAACTTTCAGTTGCAGCAGTATATAAAGGAGATCTTATCACGAGTGAGCTCGTTTACTTGTGAAGCTCCAATTTCTCACCTCTTATAGGTCCAGTGCTGCTCTGGTCCCCCACCACCCTGCACGGTGGGCCTCGCAGCGTGCCCATCCTCCTCCCCTCCACCCCGAACACACCCGGTGGCCAAACACCTTCCCGAGGCAGTGGTGGTGCTCGAGTCCCTCCATCTTTAATAAAAATGAAGCAGACTAAGAGGGATGACATGGGTCTAGGCTGAAACTCCACTCACTGTATTTATTTTGTGCAGTTCGATGCAGGCCCTCTCATTTCAGCTGTTTGAAATGATGTGTCACTAGGAAGAGGTCACAGGTGACTGGCAAGTTCAAGCTACTTAGCTCAATTATCCAAGTTTCATTTCCAAATTGTGTTCAATTTGATCTTCCTGCTTCCCTCCGAATTATCTCAGAGAAAAAAAAATCAAATGAAAGCAGACAATTTAAGCCAAATCCTGTATACTGTTATTTATATGCAAAACCATTTTTGTGATATATACTCTCCTTAATGACTGTGGAATGCCAGATCTTTCCAAGTGAATTTACAAGCCTAGCCATCAAATTATTTCAAAGGCAGGCCTATTAGGGACAAAAATAATTACGAACTTTCAGAAGCTTTGTAAAAACATAAGTTTCTGAATGTTGTCTCTTTAAATTTTTCTTAAGTTTGTTTTTAGTTTAAGCCTGGAGGCACAGTAGAGAGATATGCAGAGTCTAATAAGGAGTTTGGAAAATAATGTGCTGTAATCCAGTGCTGAGTTACTTCTCCATAAAATATGGATAAGGAATCAATTAATAAGCACAAATATCTACTAGGATAGAGTTTTAACAAACATTTCACATGAGCATTTTTATATGCATTATTAAGTGGATAACAAAAGTGCTTCAAATCAAGCCCTATACAGTCACATCTGGAAATAGTCTTTTCTGTCTAATTTTCTTTTTTTTCTCTCAAAAAAAAAATGTTAGAAGAAAAACTAGTCTGTCCCCTTGTATATTAATTGTTACCATCAGCTTTTAATCAGCAACATGTATAGTTAGATTTACAGAATCCATTCCATGTTGCCCCTTTAGAGAACAGTAAAATGAAGATAGTATCTGTATTCATTTATAGAATCTGATGTTAAAACCAGACCCACACGCAAACAGCATATACATTGCTCTATGCATATAGACAGGCGTGTAGATACATAGACACAACACACTTATACACACTTAGTCATGACCATGTGTTGGAAAACATAATAAAAAGTATCTGTGCATTTCACCACATCTTGAGTCAGACATCATCAGATAAGAAGCAACCTAGGGAAAACTAGTTTATAATCAGACACAGCTAATTTCTGAAAGCATTGGATCCATAGCAAGCTTTGCTCTATGATGCTTAAGCACAATTTTAAGAAAGCTTTTCAGGCTTTTTAGTCAAATAAAGCATTAGTATGAAGGAAAGAAGGGTAAAAAAATTTCCTTCATGTTGCAAAGAGTTGATACAATTTTGATTTTATTTTTTCCTAATGTATAACAGTATTTTTTTCTAATGTATAATTAATGGAATTACATTCTGAGGACAAAGATAAGAGAACATCTAAGATCTACTACTACTATTTTTATTTTTTTAAATAAATATTATATTTTTCCTTTGAAAGGAAAGGCAAACAAAGTATTTTCCAAATAGAAGCAGCAAAAACTATTTAGAAGAAAAACCATAAGCAATGTTTTTTTTAAAATACTCTGGAGTTTTCTGAACAATTCTGATGTACTCATATTCTTATCACAACTATTTTCTTTTTACTATTGTAAGTGGATATTCAAGCTAAATTGATGCTTTATGTATATCCTGTCTCAATTTATAGTACTCTGTTCTCTGTAAGGAGATAATTTGAAAAAAAATACAAAAAAGAAGAAGTGATACCACTGACAACAATTTACTTAAATTCACAAACCTTGAAATTGATGCATCTCCTATCAATCATAGTCAGAAGCCACAGTAAAACACATCCAACATTTGTATATCAAAACTGGGACTAAAAAAACCCTGTTTTGTTCAATTTAAATGTCCTTCAACATGTTGTCATTTTATACACTGATATTACTGGAGGATTTTTACTATGGGTTGGCTTTCTTCTGTCAAACATGCATGACAGTAACCTTGCAAAATTAAAGTGCATGCTATTATACTGCACAGATGTTTGTTCTCACTCAGTTACTGACAATGAAATACTTATTAAATAATAATAAGGTGATATTGACTTCTCTATTCTGTCAATATGAAGATCTGTTGATCTGTGAGGTTAATATTGTAAGGCAGAGTGAGGTAAACATTTCATCAGGAGGGCAAATAAATTCCAATACTGGCATAAAAAATACCCCCCCCCCCCCCAACTTTGCAAGTAAACAGAAGCTAATCCTATTTTGTATTGGTATAGGAGCATCAATTCAACCTAAATCCTTGATGTTACTTTCAGGAAACATTACAAAAATGTCTATCATAGGTATTTAGAACTAAGCTCGAACGATGCCAAGCACTCAGGGTCTTCAGATATTCTGCATGTTCTGTTACAAATGGCACAGTTCCTTTAAGTATTACTGTGAGGCTCCACGTGCAACCTCAATAAAGAGATTCCTGTTTGAGTCAGAGAAATGAGAAAATGAGAGAAATTGTTTGTTTTTTTTTTTTTTTTAAATAGGATGACCTCTCTCTGTCAAAATATTATTTTTATTTGTTGTTTCATCAAAACATCTCTGGAAGTTCCCCCTCTTTACCCTCTGCCACAGAACACAATACACAATATTGTACACATTTTGAACAATACAAAGAGCCATTTAACCTGATGGGTCTGGCAGAAGCAGCTGCTTTCTTATTCATTATTATCTTTAGTTTTTCCTTCATTCTGTTTAAGGGAAGCTTAGAGCTGCTCTTTATAGAAGAATATTCCATCAGTCAGGTAGGTCTCATACTTTGACAGCATTATTTCAGCATGTTATTTTTAATGTATGGTACTTAAACATGTACAGAGAATCCATGTAACTTGCTTCTGGGCTTTTGGATAGAAATTAAAATGATGTGACCTAATATGTAAGAAAATAAGAGGCCATATGTTTTTCGAAACTAGTGCCAAAAGAAGCTCTTGTCAATTTACCCCTTTTGGTTATTAATTAGGGCCTCAATCCTGCCCTTTGATTTGCAGAAGTAAAACACAGGTGTGAAGCAACTCTGCCTGTCTCTTTGCCAGAGAAGACAACTCTGCCTTGTCAACAGTGTGACTGTTGACAGGGGAAGAGCTCAGTCACACAAAGCTTACTGCGAGGCAGCAACCTAAAACTCAAAACATTACTTTATCTGCTCTTACCAGAGACCACAGTCTGGTTTCTGGGGCAGAAGAGCCATTTTCACAGCCTCCTCCCTCTTGCCTGTCTGTAGCACAACTGCTGTGCCTCAGCAGGGAAAACTGGGCAAGGACTTGGCACCTTCTTTGCATTATGGTGACATCTCATTGGTAAGACAGTGTAGGAAAAACCACATTCTTGCTATTTGTGCTACTTCTCTTCTGAAGGTGCTAGGCTGGCCATCTGCTGCTCCTTCCAGGGATCACTTAGGGGTCTAATACCTTTTATTTTGTTGTTTGTAAAATATGATGACTTATGTCTGAGAAAGGTAACAAAAACATTTCTTTTTTGACCTCATGCTTTCTTGTTCTTCCCAGCGCATGCTCAGCAGAATTCTGTTGCTGGGTTTTTTGCACCTCAGGCCATGATGCTGTTTGAAGACTCCTGTCTCTGAAAATTCCTGCATTCACCCAAATCTCTGTTAAAGGCAGTGGGATTTTGTGCACTTGTGTTTTGCCACGCTCTCTGCATTTGTCTGGTTTTTAGATCTTTTTATCCTTGTATATCTTGAGGAACTTTCTCCTACAATTATCTGAAGTATTTCCCAATATCTGTGTAATGATAGTCAGATGGCAGAGCATCTGGGAGCAGTGCTTTGGTTCATGGATACCTTGTTTTCTACCATGTGGTTGGATGGTCTTAAAAAATTCTTTCTAGCACACATGTTAAGTAATTCTGGTAACAAAATCACTAGAATAAGAAACATTTCAAGCTTTAATTCACACTGAGATTTTCTGAAAGTTTGCTAACATTTTCAAAAAACGCTTTAGACAATTTAGAGGCACACTTTTTGGTAACCTCAGGACTCTGGTACATGTACAATATAAGAAGTAGACTAGGGTCTTGTGTTGCAGAATATCTTTGCTTGTATTTATCTGAAACCTAGGTTTTGCAGATCTTGGGTATGCAGAAGGATCCAGCAAAAAGTTTAATACTTTTAGTAATAACTACATTTGAGAAATATTATTCTATAGCACTATTTCACTGCATGCCTTTGCAAGGGCAAGTATATTCTCTGTAAAGTTCTCCTTAATATTTCAAGCTCATTCTTCTCTGTGGCTTCAAGGCTGGAGATTCTGTACTCATGTTTCTTACATGGCAATAAGGATATTGAAGGAACAACTATTCTGCTAGTGAATTAAGCTGAATAAGAGAAGAAATCCATCGTGACTGGGGGCTTCCATCTCTAGTCATGTGCTTCACAGCACAGATTGCAAGAGAAGGAATAGGCAGCAAACTGTGTAAAATGAGCACAGGTAATTCCAACACTGTGAAAACACTCCTGCCTCGAGAGCACTAGCAATGAAAAGGTTACAAGAAAGGGGTAATAAAAATATCAAAAGAAACCAAATAGAGATAGGTTTCTTTGCAAGTAGAGAAGCCACTTTCTAATATGGTAGACTTATATACAAGTACATTTGTCTTCCAGACCCACTGCTGTTGATTACAATTCTGATGCCACTGGAGGGGTTACAGTTTTGTTGAGTTTCTAGATCTCAATTGTGCTGTCAAGGGGTCATTCTTTCTGGTAATAAGGTAGCAAGTGACCCCTGGGAAAGAAGGAAAACAATTGACTCTTGAAAGCAGAAACATATACTGAAGTCTAGAGTAGATTTCTGGCAGTGGCCCAGGTCTTTTCTCATAGCATTTGTCATTGTAGCAATGAAAAAATTGTGGGAGCTCTACAGGCGGCCAAAAAAGGAAAACAGAGCACAACAACAACAAAACAGCTAGATGTAATTTATTTTGGAATTATATTTTAGAGCAGGTTGTTTTTTGTTTGTCACAATGTTGGTTCACTTGTTAAAGATGTGGATCCCATTAGATAGAAATCTGTTGCTTATTTAAAGCAAAAGATTATCAAATGACGATGCTTCAAAACATTTTTTGCTTTAATTTGAAGTGAAGTTATTTGAGTTTGTAACATATGCCTTTGCTAAATGCAGAATATCTTGTTGTCAAAACCACACAACTTCATTTTGTGTCCACTCCTTCTAACCATTGTTGATTTGGAAGTTGCTGACAATATTAGTCTTGGCAATAAATCTTATCAGAGGCTGCTTTATTTATTTATTTACCTATTAATTATTATTATTGCTATTGTTACTGTTGCAACTGTTGTTACTGTTGTTATTGTTACTGTTATTATTGAGTCAAATGGTGTCACCACATAATTAACCAGAAAATACAATATTGCATTTGTTTGGCCTCAAAATATTCCACTTTGTATAACTGGATAAAGCTTACTTCTAAGCTGAGGTCTGCATGCAAAGGTTTTCCACATCTTTCTGAAAACTGGCTTGACTATTTCACAGATAATGTTACCATGTTGTTTTACTTTGTTCTAGTAGAAGCATACAAAAACTGTGCATGCATACATGAAGTACACGTACCCCCACACAAACACAACTGACACATATGATTTATATTATACTTGTGAGATTTTAACGTGCAGTTCAAATTTACTACAAGCCCCAGCACTGCAGCCTCCATACATGGATTCATCCCATTATTTAACTGCAGTACATAAGGTTGGACTGTAGAAGCTTCAGTCTTCCTCTGTTGTTGTTGGAGAAAGGCAGGCACAGCCAGAGACTCAACTCTTAAGGTACTTGCCTTTCTTCATTGGCTGTAGAGCAAGTCTAGAGCAAAACTACAAATTTGGAACAAATGACTGAAATTGATTGCAAGGAATCATTGCTGACACACGCAAAGGGACATGTCTTCTGCTGTCATCTGTATATTCCGGGCTGAAAACGATCTTTCAATTTGTTGTTTAGAATCTAAAATACCTCCTATAGATAATCATGTGAAGACTTACATAGAAACAAACTGAACAAAGCTTGGTATTTATATTTTTTTATTTTAGTTGTCTAAACGTCAGACATGTAGTCTGTACTGGTCACCTTCTTTTACTCTGCAGTCCACTTACTTCACTCATTTGTCTTAGAATTAGATAAAATATGCTGAGGAGGAGGATCCTGAGACAAATGTATAATAGGTGAGATATTATGGTAAGGGTACATTAATTACAGAAAAAATTTAGATGTCTAAATTAGAAGAAGTGACCTTTGGATTAGGATTTTAGGTGCTTAGGGATACCTTTTGAGAAAGCTAAAGCAAAGAAAAATGGAATGAAATTTTTGCTAAGGGGTTTGTGCCACAACATGCAGAGAAGGAGGCATTTGTGTATCTAGACTGAAAAAAAAATAGTTGTATTATTGCCTGGTAAAATCCTGACAACCCCCTGCCTTGTCGCATTAGGAAAAATGGGAAGAACAAGAACATCTTGAAGAAGCCCTAATCTCACACCACACAGAGTACTATGCAACAGACTGGAAGAGAGAAAGGTGTTACTCATTGAGCAGGATGAGAGAGGCTGGCTGCAAAAATTACTTTTCTTCATGACCCTATCTGGGCACAGGAAAATTAGTTATAAATAGTTTCACCTTAACTTCTCTGTTTCTCCCTCCTCATGTTCCCTGCCAGGAAATAGCAATAGCTTTGTATATATATATTTCAATATCCAAGACAGTGACAGATTTATCTTGTTTATCTCTTTCTCAACACAGCTCATGGAAAATAATTTTCATACAATTATGTTGTCTCATGTTTTATTCCATCACAAAAACAAATTCTAAAAAGTTCTAGTGTGATTAAAAGGACTAATCTACATTCATTCTGAAGACCCTTCCTCTACTATTTTTTTAGCTAAGATTAATTGTGATGTCTGATGTTACAATTCTTGTAAGGGTGAACTTCTGTCCCAAGCAGATTATTTTAACTGGAATTTGTACACATTTATAATTACATTTATAATTTAGGATCCTAGAATGTACTATCTGCTTAAAAAGCATAGGAATGTTACTTTCAGGTCTTTTAATTTAGAGCATCTGTTGTTGAAGGACCTGCAGGTTTATTTACTCCTTACGTACAATTCTCAACAGGTAATACTAAAAGCAGTACCTTGCTGTCCAGAATAACAGTAGCAGAAAACAGAAATCAAATGCTAATGTTAGCCATAAGATAAACTAACTGGTGACATGCTCTATTGTGTGCTGAAGCTCTGTCAGCTTGTCAAGAGGAATTAGTTCTCAGGCAAGGTATTTATAGCAACATAAGACTGGAAGGCATCACCAGGGTCACAGAATCATTGTAATAGAAGAGAATTTGTTAAATAACATTCCCTCATGATCCTATGAAAATTTTTCCCTTAGCTTCTCTCAAACTCCCTGCTGGTCCATTTTTACTGCAAAGCTGGCATTCAGCTTTTCCTGACCACAGGATCAAGATTTACTGGCCAGACACTGAAAAAATTTAATACCTCTAGGTGCATTGGTTCACCCTGACCTACATCCTGGTTCTAGTGTGTAACTGTCAGAGCAAAGAAGGGTGAATACTCATTGCTCCTTTCTGAAAAATCAGGAAATGTACCAGAAAGAATAACAATTCTTCCTGGATATTGTAGCTAAGCAAGAAATGCCTTGCAGTAGGATAAACAAAGTATAACTACAGCACAGATACACATTCAATGGACATAGTTTAGGAACTGAGAGCGAGGGCTGCTCTTCTGTCCTTATCTCTTATAAGGAGGCTTTCAAACTTTTGAAGCAGCTGGTGTCCAGATAATTTAGAGATTTGCAGGCAGAATTGCACACAGAAGTGAGGAGGAATCTTTTGCAAAGGCCTGAGCAACTGAGGTCTGTGGTGATTCATCCCCCTCACAAGGTAGACAGCTGTTTTCAGCAGGATCTGCAGCTTTTGGGTGGACTAACTGGGCCAGTATCCTTCCTCCTGCAAAGCTATTAAAGTGAGGGGAATTACATATGGGATGAACTTGGCTCTTTAGGTGTGGGAAAAACCATTTCCAGTACTGACATATGGATATTAGCACTTCTTTATGCAGGGCTTACAGACAGGCTTTAGGAATGTTTACCAGGTGGGAAGGACAATGAAAAATCATGTAAAATCATTTCATCCTGATTCATCTTTGGAAGGAACTGTGCATGTGGAACACTCTCTTTCCAGCTGGCTGTGTCTGTCAGAACCTTTTTCCCAAATCTCAAACCTCCTAGCCCTCCTACACTGAGGAATTTGGGCTCTGTCCAAGAGAGGTCTGGGAAGAACGTATATATTTCCTCTGCACTCCCACAGGCTTCTTATTCTTGGGACTAAGGATAACACTGCTGAAAAGTCCATGTGAACCAAGAGTTGTTATGAAATAGGACTAAGCCAAATCCTCCTGTCATCCATCTATACATATGGACTGTGGGCATTGCCCTGAGCCTCAGAACCAGAGCCCTCAGTCCTATCCTGGCAATCCAAGGATGGAAACTGTACCCCACCTGCAGAAGAACTTTAGGAAGATCAAGCCATTTGCTCTTATTAGCCCTGGTATCTCTATCCAGAGTGATAATGCATCTCCTGAGTCCATTTAAATTAAAATAATAAACTGATCCAAGCACTGTATTTTTACACCCAGTGCGTTTCAAGGCTTCAGAATCTGAAGTGCAAGTGGAGTTACACAGCTGGCCAAACCAATGCCTTTCTTTCATGGATGCCCCAGCATCAACAGCCCATCCACTGGACAATGACCACTAGAGAAGCCAACCACACCATAACCCTGGTCCCTGGGTACACCTCATTTAGCACTTATTTGCTTTCTCCATCATGGGATCTTTGCATTCCAGAAGGCTGCTGCAGTGGCAAGGGGGTGTAACCTTAACTTATTTTACACTGCCTACCTTTGTAAATGGGGGGCTTTAGCCATTTCTGTAATATAATAGCATATATCCAGGAATAGGGTGTGGGAAACTCTTAACTGTTAATGATACAAAGGCATGGTGTCAGTCCTCAGTCAAAAGTCAGTTTAGCTTTGACAAAGAGGTGCAAACCATTTCACCTCCTGTCACAGCAGAATTTGGCCAGACACTTTCCAAATTTTGTCACAATTAGTCTCAGTGCATGAGGTATGGAAAACATTTGGATATATGGGAGCAATTGCAAACTGCTGTTCACTTCAGCATTTGTATCTTTCTGTTGCTGCTTGATTTAATGATTTTCTGCTAATGCATCTTCAGATACACGTTTGGAAGAGATGGGTAACTGCTTGGCTTGAATCTTCAAAATAAAATATCAAGATGAAACCAGCATGAAAGTGCTTAATATAATTATCTGTATGCTAAATGCATTTCAGAGAAGGGGTAAAAAGGTATTTCTGAAACAGCATCAAGGAGCTGTTGATCTGAGTGATCATCTGTGAGTTAGGGCTCAGAGGTTTTATGTCTCATTTGGCTGCTGGCACCTGAATAAACTTGGCTACATCATTAGCCTATTTTTGAACAAATCTTCCCTTAAATAACACTAATCATTACAGTCCTTACATGGTTCCTTCCTAAAAATTCATTAATGTTCAATGAGACAGTGAAATAAAATGTATTAGATATGTGAAAAGTGGACACCGATTCTGAAGGAAACTTTAAAAAAAACAACTCCTGAATTTCAAACAATATTTTGATTCTGAAAAGAACTCCAAGGCCATCTCAGGTAAGAGCAGACCTCATCTTTATTAATGTTTATATACAGGAACCTACATAAAGATAAGGGCATAGGAAGTAACAGCTGTAAGTATGATTATTCTAACCATCTCTGTTAAAAGTGAGAGAGATGAGAAAGGATAGAATGATTTTGACAGCACAAAAAATGCTAACTCATGACTTCTATTTCCTGCCAAAACAACTCACCAGTGTAAAACTTCCCCATTAAAATTCAGCCAAGGTCACTGAGACCCTCTGTGATGTGCTGAGCAGGACCAACTCATACAAGTCAACAGTGTTTGAGGCAGAATTACTTTGTGTGTAAAATATGTAAAAAAATGAATCTTAAGTTACAGCTTTGGGGAGTGCCTGTGGACCACAGCTGTAAGCGAAAATTGCTTCATTGCCTTTAAGCTGGTAGGACATAAAGCTTATTCAGATAATTCCTTTTTCATTTTCTTTGTCCCTGCTTCCCTATATTCTTCATGCTCTTTCCCACTTCTGTCTTGGTGTAGGCCTCTTCCTGGAAACAGCGGCTTTTGGAAGATAATAAAAGTTCTGAGGATAAACTTCATTAATCTAATTTTAATTAAGAATAAGCAAACCCTTGAGATGCATACAGTGTAAGTAGTAGCAAAAATGCAACATACACTTTACACTAAAAGCAACAGAGGCTGGAACCCAGAAAAGAAACACATATTGCAGATGACAGCAGTGGCGCTTTAGAATTTCCTTCTGAACATATTTACACATTTTCATAACCCTTTCTTCTGTCGTCATAGTCTCAAATCCTATGGATCCTTTTCTCAGAGAAATTTGATACCTACTTTCAAGCAGCAGGCAGGGACTATGGAATTTTGTTCAGCTTGATATGAAGAACCTTTATGGCAACTCTTCTTTTCTATTGTTGCTTTTTTTACCTCCAGATGTTCAACTGCCTGTGAGAGTACTCAAGGAAACATAGTTATGCTCTGTTCCAATACTGAATCAGTTTAATTGAAAAAATATCATGTGATGTGTACAGTAAGGGAATTTAAAATTAACTCCCTAGCATATTCATGTTTAAATACAATGGCTTTTCTTTCTAACAGGACATAATACAGTGCCTGTAAATGATTCTTACTAAAAAAAATAGTGAACTTAATAGTGAACTTAAAATAGTGAATATCAGTGTATTGCAGGGAGCCAAGCAGACGCCACAGAGTGTACCATATAACAGAGAGGACAGCAGGCTGCTCTGTCACCCACCTGAAGCCCAACCCCAGCCATTTTGTTTTTTCAGAAATGGTTTAATTCTCATGCTCATGGACACATACACTAGCAAGAGCAACCTGATCTTACGAAGTAACTTCTCATGCCTGATGGATGCTGAGGACTAGCTGGAGTTACATGGCAGTAAAAGCACCTCTGTGCTAAGCACACCTCGGCACAGATACACACAGTGCAAGCTTATTGCAAAGCTTATGGGGCGATTGCCACTGTCTTTGTTGTTCTGCTTATGTGGCACAGAACTATGCTGATAAATACCCAGATAGGACAGATATAAATTTGATGGATGAAGTACTGTTTTCTTTAATAATCTAGATTGAAATGTTAAATTTTGTTCTGCATTTATCATGCTCATCTAGCGTGTATTGGCAATAGGCTCAGTCATTGTTCTAAATGGCTGTAAATTGCTGTCAGGTTCACAGCACTCAGGGCCTTTGTGTGTTGGTTTTATTGAAAGCAGGTCTACTACGGGCTGCTTTTTAACCTGGAAGATTTAAGAAAAGAGAAGAATCTATTCCTTTTAGCTCAGGAGGTTTCTAAGCTGCAGAAAGCATTAGAGGTTGTAGGGAAAGAAGTTTTATATACTGTGTTGTACAGTAAGCTTCTGTTCCTATGCTTTTCCCCTCAAATATACTCCATTAGCCACTCAGAGAGAGGCTGAACTAAATAGCTCTTTGCTCTGTCTGAAGAGGGCTTTATTTATGGACTCCTTTTATTCTTAGTTATTGCAGCAACCCTTGGGCTTGATTCTATAAAACACTAGCTCAGGGCAAACTCCCCCCAGTACTATCAGGGCAGCAATTAAGTAATTAACACACGAGTGTTTGCAGCTCTCAGCAGAGAGTTGATATCATGCAGACCTCGGTTCTCATGGAGAAGGACTTTTACAAGGAAATATCATTCCTCCCTGCAGCAGCAGTAAATAGCTGGAAGTGCAGCAGGCAACTGGCTTTAAAGGTCAAGAGAAAATCCCACCCAGGCTTCCAGCTGCCAGGCAGCTTTCAGTGAACCTCAGCTCTAAGGTGAGCACAGGCTGTGTGAGTGGGGTGGCCAACATCCGTCACTTGTGCCCTGGGATTTGGCAGGGGGAGTGCATGTGCTTTAGTGTGAGACCCCCTGTTTGCTCTTACTTCTACAGAGACATTTCAAATGGTGTCCCTGCCTGGGGTTTGGGTAAACCATTTGGAGAGCCCATTGCAGTAGTAAGCTAGAAAGTTTATCTGGGCTTGTCTAAAGGAAGCCTCTTTACTGCAGCACCCATGGAAACAGAAACTAATGATACTACACACTCTTAGTAGTAACCAAACCAGAAAAATAAAAAAAATATCTTTGCGGGACAAATTAAAGGGGGTTTTCTATTTCTTACTTGGCTTAGAGTGTGCATTTATATGCTGAAAATAAACTTGTTTGGCTGTTGCTGATGAACTTGTTTTGCTGTTGCTGATTAGCTCCTTATAACTTTAGATAGAAATACCCTTTTGAAAAGACTTAGCTTGAAGCATGTTACTGTGTTTCACTGATGCCTTCAGTTCTTTGTTTCTCCTTAAGTTTGTGGAGACAATAAATTGGGAATCAGTCCATTGCTTGTGATTTGCAGCTCTAATAAAGCCTGGTGGGTACACAGCTTTCTTCTGTTGGCCATGATTATTTGGTGACTGCTGCTGGCTTACGATTGTTAATGAACATTTTAAAGTACACCAATGACACTTTGCTTTCTAAAGAACAATTTGAATTCCTAGAATGATCAACAAATCCTTTTCTTTAAATAAAAATCTAGTACAAGTTTGTCAGAAGACATAAAATCTTATATTTGTACTAATACAATGCTGCATCTAGCAGTGTTTCTGGTTTAGCTAATATTAAAGATTGATCATCTATCTGCTGTGCTTTTCTTGCAGCATAGTAATATTCTCAAAATAATAATTATAACATCATTTGTTTACTAAAGTATGGGTGTAGCATTTGGAGGATTTTTAAAACCATTTTCCCCTTTGCTTCCTTTCCCAGAAGAGTATTGGAATACTAGAGAAATTTAATTAAAACATGTTAATTGAAACTATACTTAATTTATTTCAGCAGTGTATAATTCTTTAGAGATAATTGAATTTTATATTTTACATTTTTGAAATTAATAAATGTATATATTGTGTATTTCTAATTCTTGGGGTTACATGGGAAATACCTGCTCACTCATTTTGAAAATAAGAGGGACATAAAATGAAAAAAAAAAACCAAAAAAAAAAATGGAGACAATGGAAGACTTCCAGTAACTCTGCTTTGGAATGGATCTAGTATTCTGGCTGGAAATGAAATACGTTCTCACTTCCAGCACTGGGAGTGTCATTTTTTGTGGCTTTCTATAACGCCAGTACTTAAATTAAATATTATTCTTTGAGATCTAGTGAAAGCAAGGTTGTTGGTTTTGGCTGCCAGCTCCCATAGTACCATCCCTCTTTCCCATTAACACTGACTTGTCCTTCTTCACATTGAATCCTATGCACGGTTCTTACTTTGATGCTGCAGCTCAGTTTTGTGGAATGCTTTTTGAACAGAAGTTTTTCAATATGTAAGTTTACAGTCCCAAAGAGTATTCAGACATTCTGTTGTATTATTGCATGCATTTAATTTTTAGTTTCTGGTTGGATCCAAGTAAAATATCTATACATTTCTCTGGAAAAATGAACTCACAATTCCTGAGTAGTGTTTGCATGTGTCTGTTTATTGTCCCAGTTTACTTGGATCTTCCATAAAAATAGCAAAACTCTATTTTCTTCTGAAGTCCCATAATTTGTCCTTTTTCTTTTATTTTCTTCCTTTAATTTTTTCCTCTTTTTGTTTTTCTCTTTTAAATTATTTCTTCACTCTCTGCAGGATGATTTTTGTCTAAAGATAACTGATCACCCATGCACTCAGGCAGTTGTTTAGATTGCTGGAGTATGGAAGGTTATCAGTTCCCAGGAGTGGAAAATTTGTTCTGGATTCTAGAATTTTAAGGAATACCTGGCTATTATATGGTTTAAGTTGGTTTGAGTAACTGATGTCTTGGACTGCTCTTGCCTTTGTTGGCATGTCTGTAGCCATGAGGTTTCAACAGCATGTGACTATGATCTGTCTGCCCCATTAATGTGCTTGTCACAAAGCAAGTGGGCAAACTTGCCATCCTCAGGTGAACTGAAAAAAGGTATTTACAGTGGGCAGGAGCTTGTTTTGCTTCAAAGCTTTTTTTTTTTTTTTTTTTTTTTTTTTTGGTTGTCAAAGCATTCAGATAAGCCTTAATATTTTTCAAAGTACATGCTGAGCACTTATGAAAACATGACCATCTAACTCTCTCAAGTTAGGCAACCAAAACCTGAAGTCTCCACACATCCCTCTGTCTTACTGTTGAAAATCCAGCCATTGGTTTTAAATTATTCCTGTGCTTAATTTTTAGGGATAGTTATAAATGTCCTAAATATGGGCCATTGCAAAAGATTCTGGAGATTCTCTGACCGTGACTTACTGGGAATGCTTGCATCTAAAAATTAGGCTGCTCCGTTAAGCCTCTCAGGTGGATAGATAGATTGCTTCAGGCACTTGAAAAGCTTGCCCTACAGCATAAAAATGACCTGTACAAGGTAACTGAAGGTGTCATGGTTTCAGAATTTTGTCCTGCTCAGTCTACAAACTGGTGGGGTGGTTGGTTCATTTTAATGTGTGGTGCGACTGATGTGGTGGCATGAATGGGATGGATGTTTTCTTATCCAGTGGTCAGCTGTCATCCTTGACTATTGCTGCCGGTGGGGATAATTGTGTGCAAAGGAGCAAATGAAGGAAGGGAGTCCTGCTTGCCACACTGACCAGTTGCATTTCGGGGAGCACCCACAATAGCCTTTCATCCCTTTCTTATTTGCATTTATCTCAGAGATCATTGAAGGGTTTTGGCTTGTAAATCAACTGCTCTGGAGACTGTTATTGACTCTCCCCGAGTCAGTGGCATGGAAGTCAATACCTGGCCACATGTGTTACTGCACCAGGATCTTGTGTTGATATTAATGTAGCTTGTACGCCTACGGTAATGCACAGTGGCAGTCTCAAGTTCTAAAACATGAAAGCAGGATGTTTAAATGGGAAATGGTGTTACATGGAAAAGAAAGCTGTGGATAATTGTGAGCTCTTCTACAAGAAAGCATGACGTTAATGACCAGACAACCGAGAGCTCTCTGATTGTCATAACTACAACTTTTGTTTAGAGGAATGTAACTGAACTTATTGAAATTGCCGTAAAATATACTAAACTGACTTGAATGCTGGATAGTTCTTTTTTTTAACTCCCTCCTCTCAGTTGCAACAATTAGTTGCTATCTGCTATATGTATTGTCTACATGTTTGAGAAAGTTGAGAAACTTTTGCTTCAAGGTGCATTTAAGAAGCTTAGGCATAAAAATGTCATCAATGGTCCTAATTGACTGAAAAAAAATTATGTAAGATGTTGATGTTGCATCTGCATGTCTTTTTTGTTACTCAAAATTTTTTTGTGAGCTTGTATTTTAATTAACTTGCTCTGAAAATAACTTGTGCTATAATTAACTTGCTCTGCATTACTTATGCCACAGCATGGAAAATCATTAGTGGGGAAGGTGGTGGTGTGTTCATGTAGGAAGAGCTTTAGGAGGAGGGGAACTAAGAGGCCTACTGTTCACCATTGCAAACAGGGACACTGCTTGTGCACCGTGCAACCGGGTATTTCTTGCATCTGTAGGGATGAGGAAGAGTTATACTGCTGAACTACTGAACTCCTTAGGGGAGAACTTGTCTGCAGGGATGAATGATGGTTTTAAACTGGAGTAAGAATTAAAATTGGTAGGCTTCATTTGCATTGTTTATATATGTATATTTCTTTTTTTTAATTATGAAGTGACAAAAAGAAATTCAATAACCAAAAAACAATCATCAAAAAGGACGCTGGACAAACACGGAAATTAAGTATATGTGTTTTTCCCCTTTCTGACCCCTCAGAGTACTCCCAGTGGCATGTGTCAAGGCATTTTCAAAGCTAGGCTTTAAAGTATTTCTGAACTCTATTGTACATTAGTCTCTGCATCTATAAATTGACTCTAGGGTCATTTAGGGGATAACTTGGCTTTAAATACAGGATTGCACTAATATGTCTGTTGGCCCTCACTCATCCATTTGAATTGGCTGAAGTCCAGCTGGAATAGAGGAGAGTTGTTTAAGACACCCATTCTTCATGATGTTACATTATCATATCTTGTCTTGCACTTCCCAAAGAAAAGGCTAGAGTGGGATTGGTGTAATGGAACAGACCTCTTCCAGCGGTGGAGAAGTGGCCTTATGTGAGGATATAGTGTGTAGGGCAGAGTATGGCCCAAACTCTGGCCCAAGGAAAATACAGATGCAAAGGAGATAGTAATTTTTATGAAGGCTGCTCAGTCACACATAACACTTAAACTGCTATGCCAGTTTATTTTTATGAGTCATTTAATGGAAACATGTACTTATCTCCAGTTTAAAGATATGAAAGAGAAAGTAATTTGCTAACAATGTTTTTGGGTTATTTGCAGGGACAAAGATAAGAAATAAAGAGCAATTGTATTTTGACCCATAAGTAACTCCAACTTTCAGATGTCTCTGAAATCTGAAAAGGAATTTCCTTACGGCCAGAAGAACGATTATATTTTTTGTAGTCTGTCTATAAGATGAACAGGGCACCTACTTTTATCAGTTTTCACAGTGAGTAAAAAAAATGTTCAGAATGTTTGCCAGCTAAGTTATCTTGTATGGCAGAGCCTAGCCCCGCAAAGAGTTTACTTTGAATGTTTTAGGTTTTTTAAACATACATATAGACAAAAATATGTACATTTGTTCATTCCTTTATTTAAACAAAGGGAAAAATTGTGTCCATGAAGGCTCTGGGCTTAACTTTTTTTTTTTTTTTTAATTGTAGATTCCAGTGGTTCAGGCATCTGTATAACAGGCTTGTCTGTGCTATACTGCAGAGAAACCTTCCTCTTTGACCTACTGGGTGTTTCTTTTTTGAGGGAGGAAAGGAATTCTTTCCATGTTAAAGGAGTTCAGTCTCCTCCTGTCACTGATTGCCTCTGTTGCTCAGTTGAGCCCAATTATATGCAATGGCTTTTCAAGGGTTCAGCTGTGAAGAAGGCATGTGTGCAAATGATATCAATAAAATAACAGGATTTGCATACACAGGAGCAGAACACATGCTACTGCTTTGAAGATTTACTGTATGAGGTACACTTAATGTTTGGTAGGACAGCTGTTGACACTGCCACTTTTATATTGCTCCTGTTTAGTTCTCCCAGCTGCCATAGGCAGAGGCAAAAGAAAAAGGCAGTGCTAGCTGTTCATGCAGGAGTAATAGCAGCTCTTAACAGAAGAAGAGTAATTACCTTTGTCTGGTTTCTCCCTGCTCGAAAATCTAATGAAATAGAGACCATTGGCTAGATACCTGATAGATACAGAAATCCTCTTGCTTTTACTAAATCTGTGGCTTGCTATGTAAGACACCCTTTGCTCACAAACTGAATTTGTATTTTAATTTTGAAAAAAAAAATCCATTACTGATGGGTAGATTTCCTGAGTACCTTTGACAGCTTTCAAGCTAGTGGTATTTGGCAAGGCCTTTTAAAGTTATAGGAGATTTATAGCTAAAGAGATTCCATAGTGGTGTGTTCAGATCCGATCCCTCTCTCCCAGCTTCTGCTCTGGGTAACAGTGACAGGAGCTGTCTGTATACCAGAAGGAACAATTTAAGAGGAGTGGCTGCATTTGGCAATAGAAGCCCCCGTTAGCAGCCGGAAGCATTGGTGCTGAAAAGCAATCGCTGGTGTCAAGAACTTTCCTAGCTAAGCACTGCAGCTGGTGGCAATAAATAGCATTCTAATAAAGGAGGATGTTCAACCCGTGACATAAGCGAATACTGTTTCAACCACAAAAAGTAATTTACGGTGCTGCATATGTCTGAAATGGATTTTTGCCGATACATTTTAAAATAAAAATGCTAGGATTTCAATGGAGGGAAAGATCTGCATTTTAAATCAAAATGAAATTGAAAGATCAATAAAAAGTGTGCTGCTTTTTTAAGTACGCAATGATACATAACATCTTAAGGATGTGCACTGTCACAAAGCACAATTACCTCCATTCCTAAAAATGAAAGATGCTGTTTTCTGACTGTGAATGTTCTCTATATTGCATCAAACCTAATAACTTCCCATGTCAGTGATAATCCTCCCAAACATTTAGACAGAACCATCATCATCTTCTCATAAGAATGCCAAAATGATCATGCAGAAACTAGCAAATAACAATATGTTCGTATTGCATAAACATAATCCCTGAAAAAAAAATCAGCTCCAGCCTGCTCAATGAGGAGAAAAAGGAGCGGTAGCAAAGTCATTAGCCTCATTGGGCTTGTTACTGTTGAGTCCAGTACAGCAAACAAGTTACTAGTTTTGACATAACCAGTGGTTATTTGAACATATGCTTCTGCTCTTTAGTATACATTCCATTTGTGCCACATGTGTCTTCTCTTACATAATTACTGTGAAACACAGCAATGTTACATATTGTATCATCTCCCACTGGGATGGGCTGTGTGGATGTGGTACCAGGAAAAACTGGCCTTTAAATTTATTACTGCTGGCTAGTTTGGGATGCTTTTGGGGTGCATGGAAGAAAGCATAGTTTTGTTTTTAGGTAAGCATAGGCTGTCAGCTTAAAATGAGTAGATAGGTTGTTTTGAAAGGCATCTTCTACAGCAGTTTGTTTTGAATCAAAAGGGTTGTGTGTGCAAGCCCATAAAATGAGAAACTGGTTAAATGTTACTGTCAAAATGCTTTGTACTGGAATGTGAAGCATAGTGCACACATTAGAAACTCCTTGAGAAAACATCTTTTGTATTATTCTTTTGCATGTGTTTCTTAATTCTCTAGTTTCATCTTAGGAAGAAACAGGCATGCCTGTTTTAAGACATGGCTGATACCCATTTATCAGGCATACAGCTCTGTACTTTAGTTGATTTCCACCCCAGCCCCTTCTCCCACCCCCTGCAAATGGTTTCTGCTGTCATTTAGGAGTTAAAGAGCCAGATTCTCAGCTGGTGCACATCAGCACTGCTATCCTGAAATAAATAGGCATAACTTCACTGGAGTCACTGAAACCTAAGCTCAGACTCATGGGTTTTACTGTCTTTGAGCGCAGTGTTTTAAGGCTTATGATACTCACTTCTGTGATACTTTGTTATGGTATAAACAAACACTATGCTTCTGATTTGAATTATAATCTCATTCACCCAGAAACCAATAGAGCTTTGCTTATTTATCCCAGCTGAGAAGATAGCCCAAAGGCTTTTCATGTTGTATGATAAAGTCATGGGCTGTGATTCCAACAGCACCCCCTCACCCCCCCATATAAACAAGGAGGCAACCCCACTACTACTGGTGCAATTACTTAGATGTGAAACAGTTGTTCAGAGAATTCTGGATCCAAATCAGTGCCACAATGTTTATTCTGTAGTGAAGTGATGTCTCTGCTAAGGCTTTACTTGGCTCAGACAGAAAGCAAGAGCCTGAATTCAGGTACTGGTATGAAGAGTTTGGCAGAAATTTGGGAGTAATTAAAGGATGGAACAGCTACCAAAAATGTTGAATTGAACATTTCCTGTAAACTGTGTGTGCAGCCACAACACACTTTGATTCTCAGTAACATTTAAACTTGGGATGGAATCCAGCTGCAAAGCCTGGATCTAGATCTGAATTCCCACAAGTTCGAGGTTGTTGTAATCAGTGGAGTTTATTTGGTTCTGTATCTAAGTGCAGAAATCTTAAGGTAACTTCAATCAGATGTTCTTGGGATCTACTGGGATAATGTTGCAATAAAAGCTGAAATTAAACATATCTGGTTTTGTGTAGGAATTTTATTAGTATTCCGGTTTAAGGTTAAAATAGCACACTTGTGCAGTCAGCCTGCGTCAATAAATTAAAACAGGGGAGTTCGTAAATTATTTAAAATAATGGTTTATACATTTTTCCAAAGCAATAGAAGAGAAGTACAGGAAGTTCATCTGAATTCTCAAGGCAGTGCATGTGGTGAACATTAGTTTTTGCTTTCTTCCTTACCTTTTTTTTAGGTTGACTAAAGCTTTCTTTTTCTTCACAAATACTGAACTGGTAACTGAAGATATCTTTCACCTGTGTACAACATCAGGGATAGCAACATCAATGATATAAGGACCTTCCTTAGGTGCAGGGTATAGTAGCAAGGAAACATAACTGTGTGTTTTCAGATCTCCACAGTGGTATGTTCTTTCCAAACTGCAAATCATATCAAATGAAGGAACATGGCCTGGCAAAAATTGAGAAAGAAAAGAACACAGTATTTACTTCAATTCAAAATAAAACTCAAAACAAAGAACCCAGTTACTTCTTCTAAGTTTAGCCCATAATATGTCATTCAGTATGATGTCTTGTTCAAAATCAGCTATAGGAATGTGAGAGATACCAGTTGTTGCAATTTTTTTCAACAAGAAATAAAAATAATCAATGATACCCTTGTTCTCCTTTGTTACCCCTTTTCTTCAGTTCAGTTAGGTTGGTGATTATCTATGGAGTGCCAGCAGTGATAATTCTGATAGAAACTCCAGCTCATGTTTTTTGGCTGGTGAGAAAGCATTAGCCTCACGTTGCTCGGTAGTGCATGAGAAGTTATCTCCTGCCTGGACAAGGTCTTTGGTGCTTTGGAAAAGTATCTTTACCCAGGGCAGAGAAGTGGGAAACCAAAACAATTTCTAGAGGGATGAGAACCCACCCGAGAACATAGTCCAAGACTCTCATAATACTTTCAAAATGAGCAGGATTGCTGTGGCTTCTGTGAGCTCCGGCTTTTAGGCAGCATGTCAGCTGGGGGTGGGTGGTTGCTGAAGAAGGCTTGCAAATTCAGCTGTCTAAAACAGCTAATTGCAGTTAACCTGGTATAATGTTCTTACTGATCTGGCTGTGCTGTTCTGGCTTTTATTAAATTAGTTATTTTCAGAACTTTAAAGTACAGAGGTCAGACTAAAGGTGACCTCTGACCAAGCAAGGGTGTCTCTAAGCAGCTGAAGAACACACTTTTGAGGAGCTGATTTAGCCCAAGATGATATTTGTCCCACTAGAACCCAAACACCTGCTACATTGCACTGCACAATTCCAATCTGATATTTCCCTGTGATCTAATCCCCCTTTGATTATCAGTTTTTTAAGACTTGAAGCCCATTGCTTTTTCTCTGCTCTCTTCTTCTGACTTAAATATTTGCAGATTACATTGCTTTGCAACATAAAAGCCTGTCACTTGGACCACTTGGCTTTTCCCATGTCCCCCCTTCTTGTGATCTGCTCTGTAGCTGTGCTGGCTTTTGTGGTGCTAGACCTGCTTATAGTTGTGCAATGGAATGAATGGTATCCGCACATTTTTATAGCCTTTAAATTATCACATAATATGCACAGATGCAGCAATGACTTAAGTGGCTTCCTCTTCACTTTCCTCAAGTTCAAAAATGACAGCATTAATAGCACAAAAATCAAGAAAGAAAAAGCCACATGAAGCACTGTGGCACTCATTTTGGTTTTCTGCTTTCTTCAAGTTAAAGAAAAGGCAATGACCCTCTTAAATGTGTGTTCCAGGTGTGGCAGCACCCAGTCTTTTTCTGTGGGTCCTGCTTAAAGGGAGAATGACAGCTGGTTAATACATCTTTCCAAAGAGATGTGAAGTCACCATATTTACTGAACTGGATCTTTTGAAGACTGAGATTGTGAGGCTACATTTTGGTTAGCACTTTAAAATCAAATTAAACTATGAATCACTTCTGTTATGTCCTTTTTTCCCCTGTCCCTTCAAGTGATTTTCTGTTTCTTATTTGCAATTTAGTAGGATGGAATAGGGATCTTGAGCTTTTTGGAGAGAAGACTGTATCCCCAGTAACTCAAACTTCAGAGAACTTGCCAAATTTTGCATTGAATATGAGACTTACAGAAAGAGCATTAAAAATATTTAAACTAAGTGATTAATTTCGTACCATCTGGAAAACCACAATCAGCAACAAAAGCAACTCAAAAATTCAAATGCCATTAATAAGCTCAGTCCTTCAATACAGAATACTGCTTGTAAGAACAGTCCTGACCAGCCTTTCAAGCACATCAGAAGAGACAATCCTATACATAATGGGAAATCTCTACATTATGATTGATGGCCAAGATTTATGATGTTATAAACAATTGGTTTTGCTGTTTTGACAGTGGAAGAACTAAGGAACGAGACAGATTTGTCTGTGGTGATGAACTATATTATATAGAAACATTAATAAAGATAAAACATTTGGAAATTCTTTTAAGAAAAATAACATTTTTGCTCTTTTCTGAAGGAAAAAAATGAAGCCAGAAACATGACAGATTTCATCAAGAGAGCTGTTCACAGATTAAAAGCAGGTCTGATTTTTGTTTTGCCGTGCTAGACTTCACTTCTCAAACCACAGAAGAGTGAGGCGAATGTTTTCAAGCTTTTATTTTGTTTGTTTTGTTTTTCTTCCTTACACAGTGAATATTGTCTTCCTGCTAATTCTGTTTTACCATACAAGACTTGTTTGTGTCTCAGTTGGGTTCTTCTGTTCCACCTTCTGGTGCACTCAGAAAATGCCACAGAGGATCCACTCTGATCTTAATGTCTGCCTGTTAAAGCAGCAAGGTCTGCTCCTGTAAGGAGCTCTGGTGATAAACCAGGGCACCGGGGTGATAAACCAGGGCACTGGGGTGGTAAACCAGGGCATTAGGGTGTTCAGCACCACACAGGATCCGCAGCTGATGCAGGTGAGGAAGCTGCAAAGAAACGCACAGAACAGTATGAGCTGAAGCTCAAGATCCTTTGATTACTGCAGGACTTGGGCTGCTCTGTAAAAGGCTACTTCTGTCCCAGATAGCTGTCCTGGAGAGCTCCTCAATGCAAACCTTAGAAGCCCCCATTTCTGTGTACCTAAATGCCTTTCATTAGCCATAATTTTTGGTGTGCATGGCACTTCCTGCATGAACTTTATGAATTCAGGCTACAGCAAATCAGTAGATTATTTACCTCTTGGTTTGAACACAAAAATAGCTGACAAGGAATTATAGAGAAATATTGGTTTAAAAGTTAACATCCCAGAAGGGTGTGAACTTGGAATTGTGAAATTGTATATATTTGGCATAAGTAAAAAAGGCTTGGTCAGAAGACTGAAGCATGAACATGAAAGTCCATCTTTAACTGGTGAAAATTCAATACTGGTGTTAAGGATATTTCTTATCTATCTTTCTCTCATACTTTTTGAGCTAAAGGTAGCTAAAGCTGCTTTTGTGCTAAGCACCTTCAGAGGTTTATAAACCAGTTTAGCTGGGCTGTGCCATTGAAGAAAACTATTAAAAATGAATGACCTGCTGGGAATTAGACAGATTATTAGATTCCTTAAACTCTCTATTGAGTCTTTCTGCTTGATTTTTATATTGTAAAAATATACAGTGGTTACAGAAACATGTTTGATCAGAAACATTAAGTAGCTGAGCATGCAAGAAATGTTTCTCTATATTGCTAGAGAGATAAGAAGTCAGTCTTATTTGTCCTTTGTTTTATTAGCTTTTATCTTGGGTTTCTGCTATACTAATCTGAAAAGTGAGATCTAAAAGGAATAAATTCAGATGCCTAAACTTGGAACATCATTCCTAGTGCCAGCATATCATTTCCCAGGACAAACCAAGACCTCAGATTTTGACCTCAGAATCCCCCACAAGCCTGAAATTCTGCTTCTCCCCATGCCCTAGGGCACCTTGGTTGTACTCACCATCACCTTGTCACCTTGTTCTGGATTTTTTCCTGGCTAGGATCCAGAAGTTAGAGCAATTTCCCTGCTGGGTTTCAACTGCATGTTAATCTAAAAGCAAACCTACATATGGTGAGTCAATCAATCTCGAAGTGCAGAGATAGCAACTTTTTTCCTTATAGGACACATATGGGAAGAGAAAGAGTCCTTGTGGTCCCCCTCACATACAATTGCATTTTAATAAGTGAATTAATATGTATTTAGTTTTCTCCTCTGTATGAAGGGGAGATTTAGACTGATTGAAGACATATCCAAAATAACACTGTGATGTTGTTCCCAACATTCTTGTTCCCACTTTCTGGCCCACAAAACGTGAGTTTTTCCTGCATCAGAATGACTCTGACAGATGAGTGGAGACTGTTAACTGTGCCCACAGGTTTGGACTCCCACTTGTGTCTTTTTGATCCCATGAAGATGCTGTAACCACCTACCTTTCCACAAAAGTGTACTGAGAGAGGGCTCTGTATCTTCTGCACCATTAGAGGAATTCTCTACATCTCTTCATTGTGAAAGCATTTGTAGGCACTAACATTGAAGACTTTGGATTGTAAGTAGGTGGCAACACCACTTTGTCCTTTACAAGGACTCCTTTTCAGGGGGAAAAAAGAATTTGCAAAAAGCTTTCCCCAGCTTTTTCCTGCTGGAGTCAGTGTGTCGACCTTCAGGTGGCTGTTCAGTCAGGAGGTGGTTTAAAATGCACCTGGCCAGGTGGTAGCTCCTATAGTGAATGACATGGGGAGCTGGGGCTCCTGAATAAGGGTTTAAAATATCTTTGCTCAGAACAGTTAAGCCACACAACACAAGGTTGCTGCATCTGCTCGGTGCTTGTCTCAGCTCAGCAGCGTTTCATACTTTGGACTTCGTAGCTTTGCAGAGTTGGTAAAACCTGTTTTATGTTCCAATATGCATCACTGACTAAAGCTCTTTCTGTTGGGAACCACTCCAAATGCTCTGCTAACAGTAAACATCCCACTGGGATTCTGTCTTACTATCTACTATATCTCCTGCTAAATAACAGTTTGGTTTTAAAAAAAAAAAAAAGCTTTATACTGGAAAATAATCAGATATACAACTGAGTTGCTTCTCCTTGACTGAAAGCATCCATGTAACTGTCTGTGTCTGTGATAAAAGTAAATAAAAAAACAGCTGCATTTCATTTCAAATTGAAGTCTTATAAAGCTGAATTGGGATTTTCAAGAGCATTGGGAAACCGACTTAAGTTAGATTCCTCCGAAATAATTGGCAAGTGATGCCTAGAGGCAATGAGTTAAGTTGCTGCTGATTGCGCTAGCAAAGTCCCACTCATGATTTCTTAATTCATCTCTTGGAAGATATGGCAATAAGGTGTCCATTGTAGGCTATAGTACATGGATTGTCAAGCAGTGCTGAGAAACTGTAGTCCCTGCCTTTCTAAATTAAGTGGTCAATATTCTCCCCTGAACATCAGTGGTAAGGCTAAATCACTTCTAAGAGACATGTGTAAGACTTTCCAGAGCTCAGATAAGCCTAAAACATTGAAGTTGCTAGTTTTTGCTGCTAGCTGCACTGAGTTGCATGGGGCAACCAAAAATACAAAAGTGTGTGGTAATTTATTTGCAAAAGCCTCTTCAGATTCAGTATATAGCAACCTCACTTTGCCTTTAGTCAGAGTTCACAACAAGAACAAAAACACACTGTAAATATTTTGGCTTGTGCAGCATGAGATTGCTTTTGAACACTATGTGGGAAACCAAACCAATTAAAAAAAACAACCCCAAACAAATTTTAAACAAAAAAAAGTGCAAAATGCCATAGTATAGAAGCACAGACATACACGGAACTCAGAACCTGAGGTGCTGTCCATTGTGGCTTTTTTTTTCTAGTGCACTATTTGGTAATAAACTTTTTGTCACTGGATTCAAGCAGTACTGTATGCTTCCTTTCACTAAATGAGCGATGGCACACAGAGGTAGTTCTGTCAGCTCAAAGATATCTCTTATTTCTTGACAAACCTGTGTACCCTCAGTGTGCTCATCTGCCATTCAGCATACTTTGTGCCACTCAGATACATCTAAACCTTGCCAATATTCTTGTTGTGTCTATAACTCAGTATTTTTGGCAGAGGCCATGTACAAAGCAGAGGTATCCATTGGCTCTCTATTCCTTCTTCAAGCACTGACTTTTATATTGCACCACCAGAGCTTTAATAATTGTAGATCAGAAAATACATAAATGTTTAAGTCACTGAAGGAATGATAATTTACAGCACAGAAGGAGACCTGGCTCCACAACTTGAGGAGATAAACTGAAGATATTTTTCATAAACATTATCACAAGTTGTGTGAATTAATGGAACTTTCCAAAGTGAGAACAATGTGGAAAGATTAAAAAAAAACAGACAATGAAACAATTTTATAAAAGTATCTTCATTTTTAGCACACTGGCATTAATTTGCTTTTAGCAAAGTTTACCAGTCTCACAAGCTGCCTCTCAATCTGGACCTGTGGAGCTGAAAGAAAGCACTGCAGTGATGAGGAGAGAGACAGTGAGAAATCTAGAGTACATCTGCAGACAATGTGAACATGTTGCAAAACTGCTTTTAGATCTGAAGCCAGGTCAAGACTAATCCTATTGCTGATACAGTTCTGTAGAGCCAGATAATAAAACACACTACATTGACCAAAACAGAGAGACACAGTTTGGTTCTTCTGTCACAGGACTGTCAAGGCTTGAATTCAAACCTGGGATTTTATCCTTATGATAGGTCCTTTCCTTTGTTTTCCTTTGCTCCTGATTTACATTAAATACGCCTCGCCAAAGAATTCAGGAAAACACTTTTTGATATCTTTGAAGGAAATGGAGGCCAAGAAATCAGAAAATGCTTTGCTGTTTAGCTTTTAGTATTTATAAAACCAGGAAGCCATCACTTACGGGCTTGCATCCTAGGGCTAAATAGACAGAGGAAGTTGTGCTCTCACATTGTTAACAGAACAGTGGGAAGCACAGTAATGCATTTCTCTAGCTAGCATATTTAAAGACCCAACTTGTGTGCATGGGAGTTTTGATGTCTCACTGCTGTAAACATGGTGGCTACTATGCCCCTAAGAATACTATTTTTCTAAATCCTAGATTAGAAACACTTGGAAAGGGAATAGGGGAGATTTAGCAAATTGAATCAGATGAGAGAAAACACTGAAAACTGCATACAGGAAAGAATAATAGAAAATCTCATTACCGAAGCTAGAAACTAGCAAAAAAAGTGAGTTTCACAGAAACAACTTGAAGAGTATCCTGGGAGAACACACTGGCTTTTGATTAAAGATGCCTTTTATTGAATGCAATTTAGCAGCAGAAACTTTCCATGGGTTACAAGACACCTATGTACTGACTCAGGTGGGGCATCTTGAGAGTGTCTTCCAAATCAGGACCGGGCAAAGAGCAGCTGTCACCTGAGTAAGCTGGTGACAACTTTCATCCTGCTGTCCTTCAGAGTTTGCAGGTTGCCTCTCTTCAGAAGCAGCCACTAAAAACTTTAGTCAGACTTAGCACATGGAGCAAGCAGTTTTGGAAGAAGAAACAGACAGACACAAGCAGTGTAGGAAGAAATAAAGTAGAAAAGATTAACAGGAAGGCTGGTACAGCACCATTTTTAAAGGAAAATGGAATTAGAACCAAAGTGTTATTAACACACAAAAAAAATCGAAAATAAAAAGCTTACAGGATAAGTGTGAAGCTGTTTCATTAGTGATCAATGTAAACCAATTCTGAACTAATTGTTTAAGCACAAGAAAATATTTTTCTACTTGACGCTCACTGTACTGGCTCTTGCCATCCTTGTGCCATAGCACGTACAGCTTAAAATGAACATTGTGTCAGTATTAGCAAAAGTCACTGTAACTTTTAAAGGGTTGTCCCAGAAAGTAGGAATGAGACCCCAACACCTTCCTTATGTTGGAAACCCCAGCTTGCTAACATGCCAAGAAGAAGCAGAAGACCAACAAGGCTGAATAAAATCCAGTCCCTGTGGAAGAATAACAGAGTAAATGCTCAGCCATCAGCATGATGCTGCTGAACACAGATGCGGTAGATGACTGTCTCTGGTCTAGTCTAGCAATGGAGTGGTGTTGGGTAGGATAAGAAAAAAACCATCAGCAGAATCATAGCTCCCTCCAGGCACACGTAGGGCAGAGATGGGTAAGTATGAGAAAAATCCAACAGAATTTGCTTCTGAGTCCTCATGGCAGAGCTCTGACAAACTGACCACTTTGTGTAAGTTCTTATGCCTGAGTAACTGAAGAATGAAGGAGAAAGGTCTGCAATTTGTAAAGTGGGAACAGGGAAATTGAAAATTACACCCTGTAACAAGGGATACCATATTTTCCCTCTAAATACACTCTTCAGTGTTCCTTTTTCGGCTAACAGGCACCATCCACGGTGTAATTAAAATACCCCATTGTTTCCCAAATATTAGATACTTTATTTTCTTCTGTGTCTGTAGTCAGTATCAGCTATGAGTTATGTACCTCTGGTCAAGAAGCATAAAACAGTTATGCAAAGCATAAATGGATAGGACTGTTTCAAGCCAAATATAGCACGGATTAGGTAAATGGAAGACAAAAGTATATCTATGACACTTAATATCTTGCATTCTTATGACACATCTCCTTGTCATGCCAGAAAATGTTGCTGAACTTCCAAGGTCTGTGAGTTGCTGGAGTACAAATCACTCTTAACCTCTCCTCTACCTTCAGCAAACCTTACAGAAAAGCTAGGATGAAAGGAAAGCACAGGAAAACAACTGTCAGCTGGAGCCTCCAACTTTTTGGCAAGCCAGTACGAGCTCGTCAGTACAGTTGAGGAACTGGACTAGTAGTAACATAATCTTTTGAGATGATAAGCCAACTTGAGAATTGAGAATTTGGACCTTCATGGCAAATGTACACCTAAGCAAAAAAAGTTGTTACTTTTCCATGTTCCATTTAGCAGACTCTTTCCTACTATTTATTTTGTTTAAGTAAATTTTTATTTCACAAACTGAGCAGTAAGCCATGTGTCTTCTGACTGTGAAGACTGGTGTTAGAAGTTTTAAGAGCATATCTTATGATGGATATATTTCATTATTCTATATTTCACTGATGACAGCTAACCATCAAACTCTGTAATAACTCAGAAACACTGAATGTTTTAACTCATCGACTTCAAATTACACATTCAAAACTTTGAGAAACAAATCAAGTGTTTATTTCCAAAGTGTGAGATTAAAATTCAAACTAAACAGAACACAGAAGTAGTTTGAAGTCAGCAAGTTAAAACTAAAAATACACTAGCAAATAGCAAGTGGAAGAAGGAAAAGAATAATAGGATAAAAAAATGCTGGATTTGTGATGAATCTGGATGTGGGCATTATAAAGGGTCCAGCCCAAATAGATACCAACTTGTCACAGAAGGAACATATTTGCTGAAATCTTGTACATAATGTGTTTCTAAAATATAAGACATGTGTAGAGTGATAAATGATATAATCATAACATTAAAAACTTTCTTTGAAAAAATGCTGGAAGAGTTTTTGGTGTTTTGTTGAGCAAACAATATTCAAATATAGAAACGGTCAGAAAAAGAAAGCAGATACCAGATTTACTTTCCATATGCATTTATAATTGGATGAGATGTAACATGCTTATTACAGCAAAAAATGATTTAGATAAATTGGAAAAATCTTCCTAACTAAATAAAGATGGGTAGGGGAATGGATTCCCATCATCGTTCTAAGCATCTCCATCATTGCAGTTTTTTAGGACTAGATTAGACAGACATTTAAGCTGATCTGTATAGACAGTTGTGCCTTAGAGGAAGGATGAAACTGTATGTCTTGAGACTCAACTGTGCCTACTGTTTTTTATGATGTGTAGCCAGACTATTTTTTAATAAGTCTATTTTATCATTTGTATGTAATGCAATGCCAAACACATTAATATAAAGCTGCTTAAAGTGTGTATGGAAATAAACTGATCAAACTAATTTTTATGTTTTTCCACTCATTATGGAGCTATCATGCTGAGGTAGAATACAAAATGAAGTGTGGCATGAATGCTCACTATGGAAGAGCAAAAGAAAATGAACAAGAAAAGATTTAATCCAATACATGCATTCGTAATGGAAGATGTTTTCTCATAATAAAGCTTGCATTTTCACAGTACTCTTCTTACTGGGAGTTTCAAAGACTTTCAGAAATCTTCTCAGCACCCCTGAGGCACTTTGGGAGGCGAGACCACAACTGTGCAGCATCACATTGGAGACAGAAGCCCCAGTATGTCCAGGTCAAGTTCTAAAAGCTGCTGGCTCTCAGCAGGGCTGGGCCTGCACTCCTCCAGGTGTAGCTCATCCCCTCTCCCATGTCATGCTCTCTCAACATCACTGTCAATTAACTTGCAGAAATGTCTCACTGCTCTCACCAGCACTTAAACACAGGACACCACTTTCTACAACAGGAAAAAATGTTGATTTACTGCCCTTTCCTGAAGACCTCCACCAACACACCTATACTGAGCAAATATCTATCAGGGACTTCTGTAAGAGAAAGGGAAGTTGGTATTTAGTAACAGCAAAAATAATGTTTGTGTATTATTTGTGTATTTGTGTATTGTGTTTGTATTTGGTTTATATTATCATATAAAAATACACACAAATTCTTATAAATAAATATTTTTTAAAGAAAACAATTGCATTCCTTTGATCTAGTGTCCTGCCTTCTCTCCTTGCAACAGAGACCCAGACAGATTTCATGAGTTGTATAGCATGCTGAACCAGAGAGTCATTGCTCTTGGCAAGAATCTCTCATTGACATTAGAGAAGAATAATATATTACACATTTGTGTCCTAATGCTATAGTCATATACATTGAAATCCTGAATTTGCATAAAGTTTATAACCTTGACTTGGTGCTTGTTTAGGTATTTTCAAAAATAATTATTTAATATTATTGTTTGACCAATTTACATTTGCTTTAAGTTAACAGTGAATACTTGGGCCATGCAAATAGTTGTTGCTGTGTAAACGAATATTTCTCCATGCTGGTATTATTTTCCTTCCTTACTCAGAGGTAAATACATTATAGTAAATCTGTCTGTTTACAGACAGCTGGATATCAATATAAATCTGTAAATGTCTGTATAAAAAAGAAGTGGTTGTCTGCTATTGGGTAGATTCACTTTCTAAAAAACCTTAACTTTGCATTAATATGCCTTTAACTGCCCTTTAACACCACACTTCGTGTATCACTATTAAAAGCAACAGCAAAAGGTATTTATACAATAGAGGGAATAAACCCCTACAACTCTCTAATAATAATGACAATAATCTTAGCCAAGGATATTTCTCTATTTCTCTAAAATTAATAACTAGCTGGGGTTAATGGCCACTGGCTTCACCTTAGGCCCTCAATTAATCCTTGAACCTCAATTGTTATTGCCTAATTGACTTAGTTTAATTTCATTTTAACATTTCAAAGTGATCTTCCTAAAATCACACTGACAGAGTAACGTGGTCTCTGTAGATATGCACTGACATAGTTTCAATACTGTTACTTCGTCTCCATACGCTTGCATTGACATTTCATTTTGCGCTGACATCGCAGTGCCACATCTATGGATCTGTGCAGATGACATGTGATGGTTCACATTAGGTGAAAGCCTGGCCAGAAGCATGATGCCAGCTGAGAGCTACTAAGAATTACTGTTATCATTTTTAATAATGTTATCATTGCAAATACAATTTGTATGTTTGTAAACAGAAGAAATATCAAATTTGACTTGAAATCTTGCTGGCTTCCTTAAATAAACACACAAACAAAATTTTTTTTACTTAGCTCACTTAAAAACTTAGCCTGAAAAACGCACCAGGTAATATATTTAAAGAGTTTTTTTGGGTATTACCACTTCATGCTTATTTGAGGCTGCAAACAAATTATGCAAATCCTGTGTGTTCAAATATCATCATATCAACGCAAGCAGCTGAATACTCTAAGATGCATCTCTAAACCAAGAAATCCTCATTAAAAAAGGGCATCAAAATAGAGTCTTTTTATTATGTGGAAAAGTTTTTGAAAAGTCTTTTGAAGCTCTTTGATCCAGCCCTGGAATAATTTTGGTAGATTACTATTGTACGAAGCCCATAATTTATAGTAGCTGACCTCAGCTGCTCTTTGTATAACAGCCATATATGAAACAATAGCAGGAAAGTAAAAAATACAAGGGGAACTAAAACTGCTCTGTTTATTATGTAGCTCATAATTACATCTTCCTTATTTAATCTTTTGAATCCTGGCATGTTTTTAATAATACAGATTCAATTAATATTTACTGTACACAGGAGAGTTAGTTTTGAGTAACGCATTTAGACTATCCAAACTTTGCATAACTTGTGACCTTTCCCTAACCTAAGCGAGGTCTATTTTATACAGATCGTACTAGATAGACGGTTTCTCTATAAATGGTGAAGTTGCTGCCAAGCTCCCATTGTTAGCTAGTTCATTTTTCAACAGGCACACTTTAGGTTCCTATCACACCACTGTAAAGAGCAAGCCCTTGAGGTTTCTTCTTTTGTCAATGTAATAAAAAGGTTATTTCTGAATAACCTGAAAATCCACAACAAATCGCCCTTTGTGACTTAGAATAACATGATAGGAGGAATTTTTTATTGTTGTTTTTGCAAGCAGCCTCCCATTTCATTCTGTAATATTAAACCGATACTTGAGCAGCATTTGTTCTAGTGTAATTTATCTCATCCTTGAAATAACAAACCCATGTTTCTAAAAACTGTTACTCTAGCTCAGTATTCACCATGTAACAGCAGAAGATCCCTTTAGAAGAAGCTATCTATTGTAAGACTACATCAGACAAAGCAATACCAAGAATCAAGTTGAATTCTGTGTACTTTTTGTTGACCCTTGAGGAGTTGTTATCAACCCTGGTAAATAACAACACCCTGTAGGATGCATAAGCTCTTGCCAGATTGACTATGATGTGGAAATCAGGAGAAAGCAATCTTTTCCACTCTGAACCAAGTAGAGGTGCCACAGGAGGAAAGCTAAACCTTTAACTTCAACAGATCTCCTTGCAGAAGGAGATCTTACGCAAACAAGGCATAAACTCACAAAAAGCAAGGCTCCTTAATGAAAGAGATACTTTAACAGCTGAATTCTTAATATTTCCTTTGCCTATTTTCTAGTAGCACAGAGGCACTAACTTAGTCCTTTGTACAACTGTACTGCCAATTGAGGAGTGAGTGATTATTCTGCACTAAGTGTGCTCTGTTTGGTGAATACTCCTAGCCTGCTGAAATGACCTGTGTTTCATACCAAGAGTATGAAGAGCATCACAATGGTTCCCCATTACAAAGCCACGTGGAAATTTTGAGGACAGTCTCCCTAGAATCCAGAGCTGCTATTTAAATTAGAATAAGAGCAAAATTGCTTTACGTGGTTGGTCAGTTCAAATGTATACAGAAATGGGAACAGCGCTCTTCAGATGTAGCAACAGAAACAGAAGTAGATGGTAGAAAACATGGCTTTTCAAATAGGACACATGAACAAATGGGAAAATATTTAATAAACAAAAGTGAAATGATTAAAATAAGATGGAAAATTAAAAGGGGAGGATTAGATTCCCAATTGGATTGGATTGGATTGGATTCAGTCTTTTGTAGTAGTCTAGATGGTGGAGAAATCCAAAAGCCAATACCAGGAAAGAATGACTTTTTGAATGAGCAAATACAACAGAACAGGATGAAAACTATTCATGAAATACCAGTACTATTAATGTAATGAGGTAAGCACAATAAGATATTTTGTCCCTTTTCTTCAGGTTTAGACAAAAGCTTTTTCTGCTCTGTCTTTAGGGAAAGATTATTAAACTCATACTAATAATGTGTCCCAAGAATATAGGAATGGTAAAACTTCTGTTTTCTTCGTATATTAGAGTGTGCGACCCACCATTGTGTTCCTCCATTACAAATAAGTTTTGCTTCCCTGCTCAATACAATTACATCCGTTCCTAAAGCTCAGAACACGCCTTATAACAGTGGTTGTAAGAGCAGATGCTTGCAAGTCTATATATGCCAGTGAGAACATCATTCAGTTTTATGTTCACTTCTGTTTTCTGGCTTGGCATAATTCATTAGCACACTCTACAGAATACTCCATAAAAATGAATTTGGTTTTAATGTTAAGGTTCCAATGGCCACAACACTGTTTAAGAAAACCAGACCAAGAAAAAACCCACAAACAGCATTGCTTTTCTCTTTAATATTAAAGTTGATGTTTACATCTGATAAACAGAGAAAATATCCAAATAGAGGGTTTTTTTTTACAGTATGCAAGTAGTAATAACAAAACAGTCCTATTTTTTTATGCTTTGCTTTCAGCATTTAAAAGAGTGACACAGCATAGTTTTTGTAGTGGCAAAGCTTTTTTGATAGCATGCAATGAAATTGGTACAGTAAACAGACTTTTGTGGTTAATTTCATCCTCATTCTAATACAGATCCTTTAAGTGGGCAATATATGAAGATGAGTACAAAGCTCTGATTAAAGACAGCTGTACTGCTTTTCAACCTGTTATGTCACAGCATTAGGTAGAGGAATAAATACACATATATAAGCCTAAACTGATTTATCTGTGTGTCTCCACATAAATTTGTTTAATGTAGAAACAAATAAAGCAATGGTTTGATGAAGGTTAGCAGAATTTTCAACATCTGTGTAGATAAATTTAATTTATTCAAAAAGAAAAAGCAGCATTAGTGTATCATGTAAAAACTGATTTAAATGATTTCATACAACAGAAAGCATATGCAGTAGCTAAAACAAATACCATTTGCCATTAAAACCCATTTCACTCAGACAACCATTACTTCTGAATTTTCTACTATGATAATGTTCAGTTATTCCTTCTTTTTTTATTCTCTTGTTGATTTTACACATTCCCCTAACCTAAACCATAGTTAAAAGTCCCAGGGGGAGTAACACCCTAAATGTAGCTTTTGTGTGTAGCATCAGGCAGGTACATTCACAGATTGCTTCTGTGTATCTGTATGGGCAGATACCTTACAGCTGGTCAAGTAAAATAAGCTCAGCACAATACCTTAAATAGTTGAATGCAAATGAGTTACAGGTGCTTGAATAGTTTTTAAAAACAAATATCTTCACTATAAAACATTCAAACCCAGGAAAATATCTCTATGCAACAATTCCATGGAGCTATTCTAGTTTATCTCTGCAGCAAGGGACAGAGTACTAGAAGATTAAAGACATTTTTTCTTGAAAATGAAAGATTCATCAAAATGATAAACTCCTGTGTAAAACTTACCAGCAAGTGTTAAGGTGAAAACTAAAAATTAAAAATAAAAATACTGTGCATGCATCTGAAAACTACAGCTGAAAAACTCCTGAATAGGATTAATATTCTTTCCACTCACGGCAAGACTGTAAAAAGTCTGCACATGATTTTTGAAAACATACAGGCACACAACATATGACTTCAACTAAAAAAAGTTGATGAATATGCACTGTAATGTTTTAGAGACCCATTCTTTCTGGAAAAGATCATCAACTTGTGCTTTAGGGAGACTGTTATCAGACCTTTATTTCTACAGCTGAATCCATAGCTCTTCTCAGAAAATCTGAACATGATGAGCATACATGCAAATCTGTCACTGACATTTGAAAATATTTTGTCCTTTCCTGAGTAGTAGTTAGCACAGAGAAGAGTACTGAAGCGTGTCAAGCCCAATAAGCCGCTGTCATTAAGAAATGTCTGAGAGCACAAACCTGAGACCCAATCTTGCTCCTCTGAGTGGCGATGTGGATTCAAAAAGAAGAGACTGAACTCAAAACTTCACAAAGGGCTAACACCCACCTCAAAGAACTTCTAATCTTGGTGGTTCTAACAGGAGAAAAACAAGGCTCTTACATGAAAACAAGTACGCAGGAAACTTCTGTCCATTTGTGTGCTTTATTTGTTCTTGTGGAACTGATCCAGTATGAAGCACTGCTGTATCTTTTTTTTAATTCCCCTTCTTGAATACCAAGATGGTAAACTCCTTCAGAAATAACTCACATAGAAAGCTCCTGCACGTTGTTCTTTTGGACTTCAGTGTGCCAGAAATTTGCCACAATACCTGTAGGGGTAAAGAGAGATTCCTTCCTTAGTCAGTTAAGAGAAAAATTCCTAGGATTCCCCGGGGGTGAGGAAGAGAAGAAGACAAAACATGAGTTATTTTTTGAGTCATTAAAATACTTACTAAGCCTCTCCCCACACTACCCCCAAACTTCACAGGCTTATATACATAAAATAAAAGCTGTGTTCTTTGCTTTTACCCCCTCTCAAAATCTCCTATTTTTAACTGTTAACTTGGGATTCCATTGTTGATTTTAACAATCAGATAGTGACAAAACACATACACCAATTATCTCAAAATCTGGCTATTTACTGTAACAGCCATGGTCCTCTCTTACCACTTGGGCTTTACCAGCTTTGCATTATATCGTTTTAAGCCCCAAAACAACAGTCTTCACCAAACCTCCACATCACTGTAGGTGTTTTAGTCACACCACTAGCACATAATGAATTCATAAAAAGCACTTAATTTTATAGGTGACTCTGTAACAAGGATAAGAACTGAAAGCTCCACCTATCAGCCTCTGCATTTTTGTCTTTGTTTAGAATGCTTGAAGAAGCCATCCGGAAGGAAGAAAGATTATGAGTATCTCGAAACTAGCTGTTTGACAGAGACAGAACTGCTGATAATGAGTGGGTTGTGTCTGTCTTTTTTGGCTGATCACAACAGAGGACTGAAGCAAAACAGAAACTCTTGATATGTTTGTGTAAAGCAGCAGTAGCATAAGGGCAGGCAGCAGGAGTTCAGCTGAAGTTCAGGGCAGATGCTGCCATTAGTTTACACTGCAGGAAAGTAAAATTGCTTCCGGATTTACCTCTTCCTCCCAACATCAGCGCTGAGCCATGCTGTGTCGCAGAGTCACAATGTCAGTAGGGAAGCAGTCTTTTAGCAGGATACCACGTTCACGATGGCAGTCCAGCTCTTCAATAAATCCGTACCAGTAGATGACTAATCCAGGGCCAAATCTATCACACACACACACAAAAAAAATGAACTTATGTAACTGTGTTAGGGGAATTTCAATTTCCCAGCTCTATGATTCCAACACAAATCAGTAACTTCACTGCAAAATTGGAGGGAGTATTTAGCCGCCATTTAATTTTCAAATTTTGAATGTGCAATTGATTGATGTCAATAGTACCTGATTCTATGAATAAAAATGCTATTTAGAGACTCACAGAATCCACATCAGAGTTTCAGTTTATTTTGAATCTTCTGCACACATTAGTGAAAGATACCTATGCATTAAATACTAAATAATATTCAGTAACTGTGATATACAGAGAAACCTCTTTTGACTTGCACCCTACTCTTTTAGATTTGTGTGTGCAGACATTAAAGATACAAGGTTTTACACATGTCCCAGTTCATTCAAATTATAATACCATGAAGATAACAATGAATCCTTAAAATATAATCCCTACGATGAGCTATTATTCAGGTAATTATTAACATAAAGCACAATTTAGAAGAAACAGAAAGTTTGTGTTGTAATGGCTCTGAAATGTGCCTCAGGAATTCCTCAGATATTGCTAACTCTGACTGATCCCCACTAGGCAATCTCAGGAAGTAGCCCCATGGACTATTTTACCCATCAGGAAGTTCAGACCTTCAGGCTGGGTTCATAAAGAAGTAATCACTATCAATCACTGTGTACTGCGATATGTTTTGCACATCAGTTTCACGTTTTTCCTACTGAGAGCACTTAATTAAAGGGCAGCACTACTTCTGGTGTAGTGTTGCAGGAATTTTACAGTGGAATCATAAATTATGAATGTTGGGTTAGTAAAAAGGATGTCTAAAAACAGAACTGCTTTCTGTAGTCTAACATTACAGCAGTCTGTACAACATTAGGCCAAAAAGCTTTTTCTTTCCTTGATTTATTATATGCTGTAGTGAACTTGCCAAAACCAACAGTGCAGGATGAGCTGTTAGGTACCGTCTGTACACGAAAAAGTTCAATAGAATGTCATGTAATGGTTTATATGCAGAGTTGTACTCAGGATTCAACCAATATGGTTGCCAATTTTTGTTAACATTTAATTTTAATTAATATGTGCTCAGGGGAGGCACGGTAACCTAAATGTCCACTGAGCAGGTAATACAAGCACTCAAAGCCATGGGTAGTGCCAGACTGGCTTCATGAGGGTGGTTTCTTTCCAACAATGCGGAGCAAACTCTATTTGATGTGCTCGTGTAATGGAATAGGCATCAAAGGAAGAAGAAACCCCTGTGGCTTCCTCCTGCAGTTTCAATTAGATGCGGTACTCTTTTGTCTGAAGCTGCTGCAGAGCGTTGTAACATTTTGGTCTATGGCTACTACTCTTCAACCTCCAAGTGGCCACAGTTCAGTGGCAGAGTAAATTACCCTCAGCATAGATAAGGCCACACTGGCAAGTATGGTTTTGCAACTGAAAGTGATATTAGAAAGTTGAAAGGTTAAAACTCTGACCCATCTGGTTGTACTAGGTAACATATCCTGACATGTCTGGCAATAAATACAGTACAGACTAAAAAGTGGCTAATATGAAGGACGATGCTGCCTATACCCAGTTCCTAATTTTGTCTGGTTGGCCAACAACTTCAGCTTCCATGGACTTCTTTCCATTGTCCATTGCTTAAGCTCCTGTGGGGCCAAAACGTGCAGAACCTCACTGCACCCGCAAGCCCAGAGACCCAAGCAGGAGTGAGGGGCAAAGGCAAGTGAGGCCAAGGACTGACGCTCACAGCCTCTGGTGAGAGACAGCAGTTTGCTGATCCAGGAGGGGCCCCCACTTTTGTTACTTCACAGACAAGGTATCTGTTCCCACAGCAAGCAAATACAGAAATGGGTAATCGGGTGGGAATGTACTTATGTACTAACCAAAATTATTTTAAAAGCAAAAATCCCCAGAAGATAGGGAGCAGACCTTACATTTCTAATGGGCTATTTTGTGCAAGGCAGAAGGTATGAAATGTATGCAAGTAGTTACTCATTACAAGCACATGTGTCAGGTAAAATCCTGATGCTAATGAGCAGCTGCTCACCCAGGTTCTGAAGGGCTCATTTCGCTGTGTGGCAGTCTGAATCCCCCATTCACCATAAAATGCATGTGGCCCTGTGCTTAAGTAATTTGTTTAGTTATTTTTTGAAACTGTAAGTTTTAATAAAATTACTATTTCAAGACACCTCAAAAGGCTAATTTATGTCTTGTGAGCAAATCACCTCAGCTCAAGCACAATTTTTGAGGGCTTAAAAAATTATGTTCAGAAATACCAAATTTGATAATAAAATTATATACAAGAACATCTGCAGACTGTTAATGGCAGCAGCAAGTACATCTTTGGCAAGAAAATACCCATCAATCCTGCTTCTGATTGTGGTGTTACAGCAAAACTGTTTGCCCTGTCTAGGTTGCACTTTTTCAACTCCATTGTGTCATTCGTTCTAGTATAGCTCTATATCATAAAGCTCATGTGTATGATCACATAAAAACCCATGCCATACTTTTGTTTACTGCACTTAAGTGCAGTACTTAAGACCAAAATAAACTTATTGGCCCATTAAGCATTTGCCACTGACTATCAGGAACTCCTGCTGTTAAGTGCTAATTTCTCTCTCATTAACGCCCAGAGCTGGCAAACCACAAGCAATGCCACTGGTTAATTACTGCTGCCTTAATTTGAAAAGACACTTAACCTTTTTGTGTAAGGGGGTGAGATAGCAAAATGTAACCTAAAAGTAAGAACCATACTTTCTAATCAGACTCCTTCACAAGTGGAGATATGACACCCTGAGGAATGAAAGTGAGTGCTGTGAATTACAAAGTAAAGCAACAAATTGATTTCTTGCATCAGTTGTAACACTGAACAAGTGGAGTGACTGACTGTGGTTTACACAGGAGAATGAACTAAAATGACAGAATGTATACTTGGTATTGCTATGGAAAGGGGAGAGACATTAAGTAGCTCTGAGGAGCATAGGAAATCTTTGAATGTACCAATTGGTTCTAAAACTGTAGAGATACAAGACAGGCCAGATTATCTTATTTCATATGAAAGACACACTGGAGAAAGTTTAGGCTTAAATTGAAAATCAACCTTAGAATGTAACAAACTGTTGGACTGCTATGGATTTTCTTCTTGCTTAGAAAAATTGTATAAATCCCTGAAAATATGCTTGTATTTCTTGTCCCCATCTTCAGTTCTTAGGTGTGAAGGAACGTGTCCAAAAGTTATATGAAACTGTAATTTTAGCTATTCCAGCAAAAGTACTGCTTTTAGAACTTTACTTTTATTAGGGGTTTCTTTTTAAAGCTGAAAAGAGTTCCAAGTAACTAAGGATTGGTTGATTCCATGCAGCAAAAATAGAATAAAGAGGAAATACAGATGCAAAAACATAATAAACACAGCAAGTGAAAATCATCATCAATTTACTTAAAAATCAACCGATAGGTAGCTACCATTATATAAATCCCAGTTTAGTTCAATGTCCCGTTCTGACATTAGAAGCTGTGACTGACTACAAGGCTGTCAAAGGCAACTCTACTACACTTGAGGTGTGAGTACCAGAAGTGCCAAAAGCGAGGCACACAGGCTTCTGACCCCAAGACATGGCAAGAGGAGAGCAGCATTAAAAAAGCTCGTGGATTGCTTTACGCCTATAGCTGACTAAATTTAGTCTAAGTACTAAAGGCAGCACATCATGTCTTTCAAAGAATCAAGTGAAGCATTTGAGATAGAAAAATACAGTTTGAATATAGCTGAATGTAGTTGCAGTCTCAACAAGTTCTTTAGATAAAACTTGTATCTGACAATAATACTTGCTCTAAGTAAGTCAGGCTTGCACTAATTTCAGATTGTTCAGAGGAACTCTGTATTGGTTTAATCACATAAATTTTGAAAGAAAACCACAGCTAAAGTAGTTCACTGATAAATCCTGGGACACCAAGTTTTGTCTTGGAAAGCAGTTTCACAGAGATATACTGTAAAGCCAGAAGGCAAAATTCAGATAACCCAAAGCCAAATGGTTCTTTGTCTTAAGAAAAAAACCTCAGCAACAACAACTAAGGGATCACTTAAAAAAAAAGGGAAAGAAAACAACTAAGTAAAATATGAATCAGGGTTTAACTTGCCCTCCAGTTGAACCAGTTTGGTGCTAGAACAGAAAAAAGACTTTTATTTATTTATCAAAGTGGCCTAGTAGGCTCACACACATATTCTACTTCACCTCAAGAGAAAATTTCTAGTAACGTCTTTTCTTCTGGAATGTCTGTGTGAGGTCCATACCAGCTTCTAAGGATTTGCCTAGACATGTGGCTGCTGTGAGGTGATTTTTTCATGATCACAAAGCCTTGTATGTGGTTTTATGAAAAATGCATTTATGAAAAATGCATTTTCAACACACTGCTTGATACTGAACAGAAATGTAAAAGAACTTGGAATTGTTTTTATATATATGTTCACTTCATTTATTATTAGTCTATTTGTTATAGATGTTTTATTTGCATCTCAACATAATGTAAATAATTTGAATTCCACAAGACTCTCATAAGAAAATGCTGGCATATGAATTATTGTTTCTAATATGCATGCATTTGAACAAATATTTTATCAAATGGATTCAGCCAAATATTAATGTTATGAAAATATAACAATATACCTGGTTGGTAATTTTAATTATGAAGGTCACACCTGAATGTGTCTTTTAAGGACTGCATTCTTGTCCCTCACTTTTCAATGCCAGCTAAAAAGCTGGCTTTGTTTCCTTGTTTTTCTTTTTAAATATGGAGCAAACCGGAGCATTACCATTTGCACAACACTACTTGTTTTCTGGGAAAGGAGAATTACAGAAGTTCACAAATAAATTATTACATTCTAAGTCAATTTAACATTGCTCTTCAGAATCACAGTTGTGAGTAAATAGGTTTTACATGTAGTACTAATAAACCTTGAAAATGAAATAACTAACCCCCTATAATAATACATAATAAGTTTACTGTTTAAGGATACTTAGCTTTATTTTAGTGTACTTGTAGAAGTCTCATTTGTGTCAGCAGAAGAAATTGAAAAATTGGCAGAGCTAGGCTAGTAGGCAACAACTACAGACCACATTACAACTGACAAATAAGGTCAGTTGGCATAAGTCAGCCAACTTCCTTATGTCTAGACCAGTTTACAGCTGCTGATGACACAGCATTATATATCTTGGCAAACATTGAAGAGCCACTGCTCAGAAATGTACTTTGATTAGCAAGAAACTTCCCACTTAAACAGCTACTGCAGTCCTAATTCAGAATTGTTTATAACAAGGCACTTTTTTCTACCATTCATTTACACAGAGTTTTGAAATCAAATACAGGTACTTGTGCATTAAGACAGTGTATTTTAAAAACTCTGACTGCAATTTGAAGATAATGGTGGGTGGTGGAGTTTTATAATTCCTGTCAGTTTTCCAGTGGTCCACACAATTTTGTAATCTAGTGACACAAATAGTCACCTTATTAGTTTGACTTCACCAAATCTAGTCGAAAGGAGTAAAAAATCCAGTACTTAGCAAATCAAGTGATAATTTTTGCTTAGCAAGTTAATGATCATTTGTACTTAGCAAACCAATGATAATTTTTGCTTTCAAAATTTGATCCTTAACCTGTAATCCATAAGGCTGCAATATTTTTGTGCCCAACTCCCTTAAGCTACTTAACACTGACTTCTTACAGTAGCAAGTGGAAAAAAAATTGCTTACAGATGTGGCTCAAGAAAGTTTAACAAGTTCTGATCACATACTTGTAAAGACAATAGGAAACTTGTCCATGGCATGAACAACTACTACATGCCTCACACACAGACGCTAGCAGCATAATATGTCTCAAGGATCCAGGCATTCAGTTCATGCTGCTTAAGGCAAAATTAAGCAAGTAAAACATAATCTTCTTTAAGCTTTGACGTTACCACAGTAGTGGGGGAAGTCTTATTTTTACTGAAGACAAGGAAAAAGTCAAAGTCTACTAATACTTTGTGAGACTCCCATTTAATGAGGAGGTTTTGACTCAAAAGTGGGAATTTCTTTGGGCTGAGAAAGGTAGGCATTTCCAAGAATGCCAGAAACTGATACTATATGAAGTTGATGTGGAAGTTAGAGTTGTCAGGTGAAAAAAGGTGGATGGAAACTAATATCAGGCTTCTCTCTCCCTACAGTTAAACCTCACTCAGATGTGATTAAATCTTAATGAACTTTTTTTACACTAATTATCTTTTTACCTCTGCAATGAGACTGTTAAAGCTTCAATAAAATAGCAGCATTAAATCAAGCTTATAATATGATTTAATTGCTTGTGGCATTTTGAAAAATAAAAACAAATCGAGTGATATTTATGTGGACATAAGGGGGCATTTAAAATATTTTAGAATTTTCCATAGCACAGTTTTAAATGCACACTAATAGACTGCACTAGAAACTGTGCAAGTCACTGTCATTAAAATATTATAAATACAATATAACTTTTAGCTGCATAATACATTTTTAATAAACAAACTGTCGAAACACATTCTTCACTTACACTTCTTCATTCAGTTCTGAGTACTGTTCTCCAGGCAAATAAAGGATTTTTATAATCCTCAATGACAAGTTAGACTTTTTTTAAAAATACAGTTCTCATGGAAATTAACATTCAAAAACTATGATTAAATAACATTAAAGCTACAGTGATTTACAAGGATCAAGGCTTTCTAAGTGAAGACTGATGCAGTGAGTGAGAAAGAAAACACATACTGGCTTCAAGGCAGCTTGTTATTAAGAGGAGAAAGCCTTGAGTGAACTTCAAATTTCTCAGTTTCTGTTGGTTTATGTCCTAATATCTACTAAAATATACTCTTTTTGCTCTTTTTTTGGTTTTGTTTATTAGCAGTATTCCAGATGCTCAACTCTCAAGTGATTGTGTGTACTTAAGGAACAATATGGGTTTTTTTCAGTCTCAGCATATTCAAAATTCAGGTAGATGCTTTCTTTGCACATCAGATTGTAAAGTTTTGCGCTCTAAAGACACTCTACAAGGTGACCCTATGCCTGCACTGCAGGACTGGGATGAGGTACTGAAAATTAACATTGTACTCACATCAACATATTAGAAAAGAGATTTTTAACTCTTATACTGCTGGATTGTTTCATGGAAATAATGGCCACAGTTTTTTCAGAGAATCATAGAATGGTTTGGGTTGGAAGGGACCTTAAAGGTCATCTAGTTCCAAAACCCTGCTGTAGGCAGGGGTGACACTGAGACGAGGCTGCTCAGGGCCCCATCCAACCTGACCTTGAACACTGTCAGGAATGGGCCATCCAAATCTCTACTGGCAACCTGTTCCACTGCCTGACCACCCTTTAATGCAGCCCACAATGTACTTGGCCTTCTAGGCTGTGAGTGCACACTGGTGGCTTTTTCTGGCTCTAGTGGGGATCACTTGGGTATGCATCTTGGAAAACAATGCATTTTGACTACTTGGGAAGATAGTTCCAGTATCTGGCTAAAAGAGATAATAGATACTGTTCCAGGTATGTTGCTTGATAACTTGGAGATAAATGCAATATTCTGGGAAATACAAGGATTCTACATTAGTTAACCATTTCAATACAGGGCAAAGTGACTTCAGGAATTCTGGATGAGGGACATAACTAAGCAAAAGAAGCGCTCAACCACAAACCCCTAAAATCTGAAAGGCAGAATACAAGAAAACTTTCTACAACTTTTTCAGAAGCTTCAAAATTTCCATTCTGGTGGAGAAAGTCTAACATTCCATTCAGTATTAAGTGTGGCATCTATGAATTTGTCTTTCCTAACTCGGGGTTAGCACTTTGTTTTACTGTCCACTGTTTTGCAAGTCCATTAATGTTCAAAACAGCAACACCCTTCCAATCCTACAACATGCAATCTGAAAACTAGTTTACTAAAGCAGTGCTGCTTCTATTTTAAGTTGTGTTACTTGTATTTACCAGTTAATACATTGCAAGAATGGCAGTACTCTTTGAATAAGCAGGGAACAAAGATGGTTGCTTGCACTGCAGAACTATTCCACATGTTGTTGCTGAAAGCATCACTTTCTGATTAAATCCAGGCAAGGAATGTTGCTTCTTGAGGTACTTGCTTGTTACTCAGTTTCCCTTAGAAAACATTATGCCATTAGTTCGCTCTCCAGAGACTGTCGATGCAAGGTCACTATTGTTTGATTCTGCACATTTGAAGCTGTGGATCAGTGTTGAGAGGAGTTACTGAGGTTATTTCAAACATTTTGTTAAACTCACAGCAGCCTTCCCAAAGGAATGCTTGGCTGCAAACTGCCTCTTATCCTGGGTGACAGAAAACATGAGAAAAGCCTTTGAGTACTGTTAGACTGAAATCCAGGCAGCCACAAGTGCCTGTCAACTCATGTTGCCACTAGGTGATTAACAGTTGTTTACTTTTAGGGCTGAAAGTAACAGGCCATCCTAAGGCCAGTGCAAGATGATATCTGAATAATCTGTGAGTGCCTCTTTGCAGCAATGCTTTTTTTCTGTGCAGCTGTTTATCTGGTGTTAGTGTTCACCAGAAAGACAGGATAGGCCAAAGTGCATTTAACCAATGAGACATATTACAATCCACGCCTGATGAGAACTGAGGCCGAAGTCTGCAACACTATAAAATCACACAGTATTGACATTTTCCTTCATATAAATACATGTTGAAAACAGTAGATGATAGCTAGACTACATATTCTCGTGTCCCTTCCCTTCCCTTCCCTTCCCTTCCCTTCCCTTCCCTTCCCTTCCCTTCCCTTCCCTTCCCTTCCCTTCCCTTCCCTTCCCTTCCCTTCCCTTCCCTTCCCTTCCCTTCCCTTCCCTTCCCTTCCCTTCCCTTCCCTTCCCTTCCCTTCCCTTCCCTTCCCTTCCCTTCCCTTCCCATCCCCTTTCACCCCCACCTTTCCTTTTCCCTTTTTTTTTCTTTTCATTTCCTTTCTTTGCTATGCAATTGTTAAGATTGCTAGATAAATGAACATTGTTGGTTGGCAGACATCTAAGGGCATCAAAGACAGCACTAGCTGTCTCATTTAAAAAAAACAGAAGTGTGACTTATTGAGCTCATAGTCCTGTTCAACTTCTGTTCCTTTTAAGACAAAAGCAAAACTAATAGAAAATAAAACTAACAACAAGAAGAAAAATGAATGCCACTTTTTCCTTCAAAGATAAATTAGGCTTGAGTAAGCAGCTTGAAACATCATGAATAGTGAGTTCTACCAACCTTTCCGAGACTTGGCTAACTTCCACTTGAGCACAGCCACTTTGTTGCTTTTTGGTCTTACATTGCATAAAAGCTCAGAGAAAGCAAATTAAGTGATAAGATTAGTATCTGTTCTGACCAGCTGTCTCTCCCTGTCCCTTGTTAGCCAAAAATTGCAAGGTTTGTTTCTTAAAGTGCTTATTTTCCAGTCTTGTCCTTATATTTGTGATTGCAATATCAAAAATCACCGTGCATTCTAAACATAAGGAAGGACAGTAGTTAAAAATGGTTCCTGAATTCCACAGGAACCTCTCAAGAAAGCTGTCTCTCACAGAAATCCACTTGTCAGGAACAGTCATAATGCAGCTTAAGGAGAGGCGCTGACATAAGGTTTCCATCTGCTCCAACCTCAGTACAGATTACTGAATATGTTGAAGACACCTTCAACTTGAACTGAGTAATGGAAGACCAATACAGACAATAAGAAGATTCTTGTCAGTCCCCTCAGTTTATAGCACTCTTGCAAAAGAGGTGGGGGTCTTCCTGTCTATTCAAGCCAGACCATTATTAACTGGAAGGCATAAAGAAACCACAATAAACCCCAAAAGCACACACCAAAAAGAGGAAAATAGAGTCAATAAATAAGAGTGAAGAGAGAACATTTACGCAATTTCAACTACTTCAACTTCTAGGATCTCTCTGTATCAACTACTGACTTTTGCCACAGATTTCAAATTGTCTTTCTGTACCTTTGAGGTATCACATTTTTACAAATCAGTATTTCTACACTGGAGGCAACTTTGTAGGTTTGTGCACAGCAGACTAGTCTACCTCAGGTAGACATTACATATTACTACACACCTATAAAAATATACCCAGCAAGTCTGGCACCATCCTCCTGAAGAATGAGTTGAATTCTCAATGGTATTTGGAGCTTTTCAGTACTAAGTCTTTGTTATGCAGAATTACCCAGTGACAAAGTGATTTCTATCAGGCTAAGTGATGCAAACTGTTTATCACTTGAAATAGTATGGTATATTTTGCCCTGGTTACAAAAACAAGCTGTCCAGTCACAAAAACCAGCTGCCCTAAAGTCCTTCCCTGCTCAGAAGTACATGACATCAAGATGTATAAATTGATGCAGGTTTATATAAATTTTTTCCCTCAAGTCTTCCTAGGCCTAAAGCACTAGGATGAACTGCTAAAGGAAAACTCGCACAGGTATTGCATTTTTCCTGAGGGCCAACAGAACTTCCAGTTTGAGGTCAGACTATCTCTGTTTCCACAGTTGCTAAATCCACATTAACATTTTTAAAAGCGATTTCTAATGCCATACCAATAGATAAAGCATTATTTTCAGTTAAGTTCAAAGAGAAGAAGAAGTACAGCTTTGCCTGTTCTACCTGATTTCACTATGGCAACAGCAGAAAAATGGTAAATTCAGGAGATTAAAGGAACTATAATTCCAGCTGAACCAGCAAAAGTAAGAATTAAAAATTAATTTATAATTTCTTGATTACCTACAGGCACTTTTGAACCATTCTTTAATAAAAAAAAAAAAAGTCAGACCACATAGAAAATGATAGAAATGGTAGAGAACAGCTTCTCTTTGCTTAAGTAATGTTTCCACTTTAATGTACTTATTTGCTCTCATTTGCTTAACACCACCAATGTTTAGTACTGTGCAAATTTATGGAAATCTGACTTTAAAGAGCTTTGTGGTACTGAGTGATTTTTTAAATTTTTTATATACTTAAACTGAAGTGCCTTGATGAGATTCTGGAATAAATGAAATAAAACTCAGTAGCATGTAATGATGTCTTGTGACATGCTGTGAGGTAATATAGGCAGTGACATGTCATCACTGTGGGTAAAATAATATTAATGCTTTCATTTTGGTTTACTTTGCACAGAAGCCTGTCCTATGACTTTAAAAAACTATGAATAAAACCTGATAGATCTTTTTCCCCGTGGGCATTTAAGGACAATTGTGCAATTTCAGAATACATTACTTATATATTGCAAGAGTTGCAAGATTTATGTTAGAAGAAACCAAACTGCATTTCACTTTTTAAAAAATGAAACAAACCCAAACCAGATACTATATTTAGATTGCTACTGTGTAAATACATAATAAAAAAAAAAATCACAGAATCACAGAATGGGTCAGGTTGGAAGTGACCACAGTGGGTCATCTGGTCCAACCTCCCTGCTCAAGCAGGGCCATCCTAGAGCACAGGATTGTGTCCAGGCAGTTCTTGAATATCTCAAGTGAGAGAGACTTCACAACCTCTCTGGACAATCTGTTTCCTTGCTTGTTCACTTACGCAGTAAAGAAGCTCTTCCTCATGTTCAGGTGGAACTTTCTGTGACTCAGTTTCTGCCCACTGTGTCTTGTCCTGTTGCTTGGTCCCTGGAACAAGAACCTGGATCTATCCTCTGACAACCTCCCTTCAGATACTGATAAACACTGATGAGGTCCCCTCTCAGTCATCTCTTCATTACTCTTGAGGCTGAACAGGCCCAGCTCACTCGGCCTTTCCTTGTAAGGGGGATGCTCCAGTCCCCTCATCATCTTTGTTGCCCTCCATTGGACCTGCTCCAGGAGCTCCCTGTCTCTCTTGTCCTGAGGAGCCCAGAACTGGACACAGCACTCCAGGTGAAGCTCACCAGGGCTGAGTAGAGGGGCAGGATCCCCTCCCTTGACCTGCTGGCCGTGCTCTTCTGAATGCAGCTCAGGCTCCCATTGGCCTTCTTGGCTGCAAGGATCATGGCCAGCTGCTGTTCCCCAGGTCCTTCTCTGGAGAGCTGCTTTCCAGCAGGTCAGCCCCCAGCCTGTACTGGTCCATGGGGTTGCTCTTCCCCAGGTTCAATAAAAAAATCTAATAAATCTAAATTAAAAATATTCTAATAAAAAAGCAGATGTGGTGACAGCAACGGTAAAGTTTTAAACTTTTGATATCACTGTCTGGAAGCCATGACCCGTCTAACAACATTTGTTGTCTTAAATAGTAAAGATTCAGAAATTAACCAAATGTTTTTTAGTAATTGCTTAAGTTACCCACTTTTTTTACTGCAGGTAACTAATCTGATTTTTGTACATGACCTGCAACTTAACAGGAACATGCTTAAAATATTGCTACAGTTTGGTTCAAATCTACACAAAAAGACTGCAATAGAAAAATTATATTTCCCTTTGTTTTCCCAGAGGAAGAAACAATCAATCCACGTAACATTTGATCAGTAAAGGGACACAAAGCAATGCAGCTAAAGAAAGGGGAAAATAATCATATGAAGTGTAGGGAGAGAGATTTTCAGTACAAATCTAAAAATATTGTATTTTCCTGAAGACTTGCTTAGTCCTCATCCGGAAACTGGGGACAGACATTCAAGAATATGTATGACACGTAATAGGCAGATATGGAGCAAGGCTACTGCACTGCCCAGGAAAAAGAACAGCTGTTCATAGGAAAGACTAAATGAGTTTGGTCTTTCCAGGTTAGGGGGAGTAAAGGCTGAGGACAAGGTATTGTCCTCCACCAACACATCAGGGAGACTTATGCACTGGGTCTAGAAAAAACTTCCAGTGAGAGCAATAAGACCTTTAAATTATTTTAAAATTCTACTTGAAATGTTTAATAAATAGGTTATAAGATACGGTGTTTATCACAGCTGGGGATTAGACACAGTGACAAAACCTTACACTTTTCTGAATTGTAGTACATAAAACTAGTGATACAAAACGCTCTCTCAAGCAATCTGGAATGATATCACCACTAACAAAATTAAACAGATTCAAATGTGTTTTCTCTGCCTGACAAAAAAAGACAAATGTCTGTATAATATGACATATATTTATAAAACAAGATACCAGAAAGTCATCCAGAATGTAGGAAGAGTTTGAAAAGATTAAAGAAAATCTTTTGAAATGAACAATATGGATTTGAACCACTCTGATTTGTCCACAGACATAGCTTAAGAATTTACTTTTCATAAATAATAATGTCTTGTCTGATTTTTATTCAAGTTAAGATATTCAAATTGCAAAGGTTCTACACATAAAGACAGGCACATTTTTCTAATTGAAGAAGTATTCGCAACTTTTCTAATTTCACTTCTTGTTTTTACAACTTATACCACTACCTCAAACTCTTCTGGTGCAGTGTTATCCAGATTACTCCTGCCTAATCTTCAAGCCTAAAGCAAAGAGAACAATCAAAGTATGCTGAAAGAAATGAGACCACCACCAAACCTCAGAGATCTGTAATAGCTTCATCACTAGTTCCCTGTCCTAGTTTTTAGGGGAAAAAAAATCTTTAAGCAATACCCATGCCAATCACACAGTTCATACACCCTGCTCCTCCCTTTTTTTTTTTTTTAATTTAACGAATGAATTCTTCTCAAGGTCCTGGTTGTAAAGTACATAGGTCATAAAAGGTTCCTGGGACCAGGTGAATGTCTGATTACATCTGTCCCACCTGGAGAAGTGGACTCATTGTGAACATTGCAGTTCATAATGCACACAGCAAATCTAACGGTAAGTGAAGGCACAAAATTCTCAATGGAGAGGTTGTGACCATAAACCAACTTCCTGGCAGAGGCAAAGTGTGACAGGTGGAATGTAACGGAATCCCTGCTACCTCAACAAGCTTGCCTGCATTAAAAATAGCTGAGTAGGGCTGAACATTTTTTGCTTACAAATAGAACTAAATTTAACAGTAAAACTGAACATAGCAATAGCAACTGAATCAAATGTGATGGCACAAACCCCATTTTATGCACACACTTTATTACCGTTCTTAACTGTGTGTTTGCATAGTGAGTGAATTTACGCTTCAGCATGTCTAAAACTGAATTACAGAGATACATACAGTGGTAATTTTCTTTACAGTCACCTACCAACTGAATGAGAAAAAAGAAAGCAACTATTCTAGAACAAGTGTACGCTCAATTCCTTTGTTTTATCTGTGCAGTCACTTATAGAATAAAAATATTTAAGGATGAGCTATAAAGTGTCAGATATCAAAGTGTGAAGAAAGAACCATCTCTAACTACTTTCATATATAGTGAACCAGAAGTGTGGTGTGAAACAACTGGACAATAATTGAAATAAAGGTCCCAAAAGCACTATATTAGAAAAGCAGAGATAAACCATTATCCTCACTCAGCATTACTTGGCACTTGCCAACAAACTTGCATCAAAGGCTGATGATAATCCAATAGATATTAAATGATGGCACTTAGATGTTAACGCAGTTTCAGAAATATAAATCATCTAAGAGAGGTTATGTAAGAAGCAAGGAACCACTTTTCCTGATTTTGTATCCAGAGCTTAATGAAATAGTATGTATTTTAAAGATTTTTCCAAAAAACAAGAGAAAAAAACTCAACAATTTAAGTGTACTATCAGAAAGGTGAGTTTAAATATGAAGCTCTCAATTTCCAATAAATATCTTTAACATTAAAATGGCTTTGAAAATCCTTTACCTTTTGTTAATTTCAGGATTTCCAGATGAATCTGAAAAAAATCAGTAATCCTCATGTTGGACTAACTTACAGTGAAATTGTCTATGTAGTTTTAAATTTTATGTACTTTAACCCCTTCTATATTCACTAGATCCTAACCAATAATTTTAGGAGATTGTGAGGAAGACATGCTTGATAGTTCAAAGTTTTTTCATTACTAAAATGAAAACAATTGATGAATTGTAAAATTGAATGCAAATTTTAAGAATAGTACTTCAAAGTAGAGACCAAACTTGTTTTGGTATAATTCTGACTTACCACTCTATGTTAACAAGGTCATCTTTAAACATATCTTTTTGTTGTGTTGCCCATGGAATAGTTATTACAATTATGGAATTGTACAATGGTCTAGATTGGGAGGGACCTCAAAGGTCATCCAGTTCCAACTCCCTGCCACGGGCAGGGACACCTTCCACTAGATCAGGTTGCTCCAAGCCCCATCCAGCCTGGCCTTGAACACTTCCAGGGATGGGCATCCACAACTTCACTGGGCAACCTGTTCCAGTGCCTCACTACCCTCACAGCAAAGAACTTTTTAATACCTAAGGTAAACCTACTCTCAATTTGAAACCATTCTCTCTTGTCCTGTCACTTTATGCTCTTGTAAGAAGTCCCTCTCCATCTTTCTGTAGGTTCCTTTCAGGTACTGGAAGGTTGCAATTAGGTCACCCCGAAGACTTCTCTTTTCCAGGCTAAACAACCCCAATTCTCTTAGCTTTTTCTCACAGCAGAGGCTCTCCATCCCTTTGATCAACTTGTGGTTCTCCGCTGGAGTCACTCCACGTCCTGGACAACTGCTCTCCTCTGGAGCAGCTCCAAGTCCTTCCTGTGCTGGCACCCCAGAGCTGATGCAGCCCTGCAGGTGGGCTCTCACCAGAGCAGAGCAGAGGGGCAGAATCCCCTCCCTGGCCCTGCTGCCCTTGCTGCTTTGGATGCAGCCCAGGACACGTTTGGCTCTCTGGGCTGGGAGTGCCCATGGCTGGGTCACATCCAGCCTCTCAACCATCAACTCTACCTTCAGAATATCTGAGGGGTAAATATTAGGCTCTCAAGAATGATCTTATGGGAAATGTGCATTATGTTTACTGTTATTTGATGATGAAATGTCAACAGACTAATATATTTCTTTAATAAATTATTCCATTCAATAAAACCATCAATAGTTTGCCTGATTTTAAAATACAATTTCACTACAACAGATTGAAAGAAATAATACTAATGTAAAAGCAGTGCCATGTGCATTAGTCCATATTAAACCACAGCCTCCCAGCTTCTGTCATTAGGGTATTGTTAAAGGTCTGACAAACCACAGCTACAAGGAAATTCAGAGATCAGAATGAAAATCTCTACTTATCACTTTGTGCCTCGATATAATTCACTGACTGTATTACGGATAGGCCAATAACTCTGTCTGTAGGTTTAATATAAAACCATTAAAATAGATGGTATCTTAAAAAAAGTAACATTAAGGATGTTGTGAATACATACATATATATTACACGGAACTGTTTATAGTATGTGGTGTTTTTTCCCAACATGTGGGGGGCAAAATGGTTTTGATTACCTCACTAAAACGCAAATGAAGAAATATTGACCATTCAGTCAGGAGTTGCAGGCATTGGACTGTATGATAGGGACCTTCCAAATACAATTGAAGAAAATGTACCTCATAAATAATGCTCTGCCCATTAAGGCAAAGACAGTCAACTGACACTTCACAGGATGCAATAAGAAAAAACAAAGTGGCCTGCATGATGACATGGAAATTACTGCAATAGTTCAAAATGAAGAGGAAACATTAATGAACAAAAAGTTCTCTTTTCTCAATATATAATATTGTTCAATAGTTCAGATTTTTCCTCCTGTTTTGAAACATTCTGTCTCATTCATGATTCCTTACATGAATGGAAGATAAAGAGATGTACTGAAATCTCTCATGACACTACAGCATCTCGCAGTTGTTTATTTTAATTTCTGGCATACACTATGATCCGTACTTAATGGATCCTCTGTTTTTATGACATTCTGATTATATCACCATATATTTTAGTCATTGATCAGCAGCTCCATTTGTCTTTTATATCACAATTTGACATCAATGCAAGAAATAGGAAGAGATGCAAACAAAATTATATAGAATTACTAAATAATAGTTGATCATTAATTACATTTGTGGCACATGACTTGTCAGAATCAGATTTAACAGTAGGTAATGAATGCTTCTTTGTACTTCCATAAATTCGATAGAAAAAAAAGGTTGCTTTCAAAGCTAAAAAAAATTTTGCAATTGCCAGCTACTAATCACATCTAAGGATTATTGGTCTTTATGACTAAGAAGTCAGGGATGACATTAGATGCCTCTTTATAGTTACTGTTATCAGTGACTTGGTGATCTGAGGTGGATGTTTAGTAAACAGTACTTCTAACAAAACCCTGTTGTAGTGTTCTCAAAACTCAGCTTGGTCCCAGGGAGTTACTTTTCCAGTTGTTACTCCCTACTGTACAGACACCAGAGAAGAAATGAAGAAATGAGCTGTACCACTCACTACTTGGCTGAGCAAAATCTGGAAACTCACCCCATAACATTTCATTTGACACCAGGCTCAAAATGAAGAGTTTTAATGCAGAAGTTAACCCAAACAAAAATGCTCAAACATGTTTTGATTTAGCGACTTTAAAATTTAGCAATTTTTGACCAAAATAAAGAAATTTTAAAAGAAATGTTTCAGTTTAGTTTGCTGAAACATATTTCAGCATTAAATACCATTCCCCCTGATCCCCCTCCCCTTTCTTTTAACATGTTGGCATGTGGTTAGACTCCTTTAACTCCACTGAAGTACTAAAAAAGAGTGGAGGAAGGGATATATATAATTCTCCAGAGCCACAACAGCTATCCACATTAAATACAGAACATTGTAGGACTGCAGTTGTTGCTTTATTAAAAATTACAGGAAAGAAAACATTTCAAGTTCACCCAAATAATTGATATATTCTCAGCTGGACTGAAGCAGACATTTCACTTTGACTTTTATAGCAGAAATGTTGAAACTTAGGAAAACTTTGTTCTCTGTCCAAAACTGCCCCCAACTGTCAACAAAAAAATTCCTCAACAAATTTTCTGGAGTGACAAAGATTATTTTTAAATAAAGGAAAGGAAGGTACTGTAAGAAATCAAAACAAAAGGTCATTTTGATATCCAGTAACCAAAAGGAATGTTTTGGCAGAAATGAACTTATCTCTACCACAGTCTGATGAAGCTTTTCAGATTTTTAGTACTTGCTTATCTTTGTTAATACACTCAAGCATGCATATATCTTCTGAGAGTTCTGCTTTAATGGCAGAGCTTTAATGGCTCAGCTGACAGGATATGTTAAAAGACACCAAAAAATTAGTAGCAAGTTTGAGTTCCATGAACAATGCTATGCACTTTTGGACTTTAAAAAGTGCAAGACTGATCTATATATTAAAACAACCCAAATTAAAAATGTGAAAAAATGACAAATCATTGAACTGCCCACCCCACAACACCACCAAACTGGAGGTAAGCTTCATAACAAATGAAACATTTTCAGATAGAGAACTTCAACTCAATACTTCTTTTCCAGTTCTCTATCCTGTCCAGGATGTCCAGGAAATAAAGTCAGAATAGCACTAACCTGATGATTTATATATTGCTGTGGTAATATAAAAAACAGGAACAGCTATAGGCATGGTTACATATATATGAATAAATTTATATGTAGGTAGAAGAGGGTATGCTTATGATGGGATGCTCTTTACTAAAGCAATCTTGGCTAAATTTTTATTTTCCTAATGGCAAACATAGTGAGACTTGAGTAATACTACAACCAAATCTGTGCACCATCCCTACTTTCTAATCCAAACATTTTACTTTATGAATAATCCGTGTTGAAAGAAATACAGTTTGTTTTTCCACTCCTGCACATCCCTTCCACTAAATTTAAAGTGTAAATTTATTAAATTGATTAAGGAAAAGCGTATGATAAATAGGAGTAATTTTTCCTTTTCAGAGCAATGTGTGACTTATTTTCATTATAGTTTCATGAGATTTACCTGAATTCCATGAGGGCAAATACTTTCTTTTTAGAATTAGCTTCATTGGGAATTCAATACAATACATATAAAATAAATGTGAATATTTGTTCTGGTCTACTTTTTTATTTGTTTTTAAACTGAAAAGATCATAAAAGTTATTTTCAATATAGCAGTTGATTCCATATGTGCAGAATCAATATGAATATTGTAGCACAACTTTTATTACAGAACACACTGACTTTGGCAAGACACTGAAGTGTGTAAAAAGAAAGTTGTACATTTTCTGAATGACTGATTTTTAGGAACAAAAAATAATACAGAAAGCACAGTTAAAATGGGTATTTTTGTAATACATTTATAATGTATCGTAAAAAACAATACATTGGCAAAAAATCAACCACTCTTTACTTTTTCTACAGTGACTGAAGTTCACTGCAAAATAGTTTTTTGCTCTCACTAATCCATTTTGAAAACTGGAAATTTAGGAGTTTATTACTCTCCTGGCCAAAATTTTTAATTTGTTAGTCTGATTCAACCAATGATTTGAAACATTTTTTGTGTGCTACAACTCTCTTTAAACTTAAAGAACTTTCTCCCAGATGTTTATCCACTGATGTACCTTGAGAAAACCAATGTATTTGCTCATATTTATCCCACTTGCTCTTGGATACATTAGGACAAATCCAACAAGATGTACTACAGACTGCACTTCTTTCTTTTCTACTGACAGTACCTGATCACACAAAGTACTTAATTTAGAAGACAATACTTTAGTTGCTTTAAGGAGGAAAATGTAAGATTGTTTACTATCTTCTATATCATATACATTTTAACAACGACCAGACCACGTGCCTGAGAGCAGTGTCTGAATGCTTCTTGAGCTCTGTCAGGTTGCTGCTGTGACCCCTTCTGTGGGCAGCCTATTCCAGTGCCCAAACACCCTCTGGGTGAAGAATCTTTTCCTAATATCCAACCTAAACCTCCCCTGACACAGCCTCAGATTCCCTGGGGTCTGTCACTGCCATCAAAGAGAAGAGATCAGTGCCTGGCCCTCTTCCCCTCACGAGGAAGTTGTAACTGCAGTGAGGTCTCCCCTCAGTCTCCTCTTGTCCAGACTGAGCAGACCGAGCAATCTCAGCTGCTCCTCATATGGCTTCCTCTCTAGACCTTTCACCCTCAGCAGTATTAGCTTATAGAAGCCAATTACTTTTTATCTAAACCATTTTACCATTACATTTGTGTTTTGAAACTACACTGGATAGTTCCAGTTCCAACAGTGAAGATCCACCATTTTTTCTGCACTAGAGAATACATCCGTATTTTTTATACTCAGGTATCATCATATTGGATGTGTTTTTCATAAAACAGGATTACTAATTTCTAAGATCTGGGAAGTTTCAAACTACTTCAATTTATTTAAAATGCGGTATATTAATTTCCAGAAACCACTATGTGACTAAACCTAAACATTTTGTCTGTTTTGCATTTTACCTGCTAACAATAAAATAATAACTTTCAATTATAATAAATTAAATTCAAATTAACTTTGTAATGTACAGTGAGACTGAAATAAGTGCTAAGATTAAACATCTACAAGACATGTAATTATTTTTAGGAAACTATGTTTTTAGTAAACATTATTTGCTTTGAATAACTCAACTGATTCAAAACAATTCTACTTTGAAGTAATCTGGCTATATCAAAGGGTTAATTTAAGCAGGAAAATAAATTTTTGACATATGACTAGATAACATGAGACTCAGTAATAAAAAATGCAAGTCTTTCTTCTGCTGTTTCTCTTCCAGATTAATGAAACCTTTATATTTGGTATTCAGTTGTGTCTTGATTTGTTCCATTACTGCTGTCAAGCTACTTTTCCACCCCCAGATAATGCTTGGAATACTGCTCTAAGATAAGTGATTTTACTAGTGGGACCATAACAAGAACAATTTGCTTACACAGATATGGATATGGCAGTCTGCTGCTATGAAATACACAGGCTAGAGCTAGGGCATGGAGCTGAAGTACACAGACTAAGGGCAAGTGAAGACCAGACTGAAAATACTGCTATTTCTCTAAGCTGGTTTTAAGAAATCAGCACATAAACAGGAATTTCTCCCTACCTCCCCACTTCTCTTTTTCTTTCCAGGAAGCATCAGTGTTCTCTGTCCTGTTTACAAACTCAATTTTTCAAAAGAGAAACCAAGTTTCTCTTTCTCTTCTCTTAGTTTTCATGAGTCTGAGTCTTAATTTCATGAGTCTGAGCCTTTCTTTACTGACATCACATTAACGTAGGAAGGAGACAATAATGTTGCTAGTAATGAAAAAGACCTATGCCCCACACCAACCTTTTATGAAATTGGGCCTCTGTAAAAATTCTCATTCCACATACTTAGAGAGTAATGTGAGATAGTAATTGCTCAGATTGTAGCTTTTATACTTCTTTTTAAGTAGGAGAAGCAGCAGATATTATTCTAGCCTGCTGATGGTCCTCACTGTTATCAATGCACTTTAGTACATGGTAGAGAAATGTGGTCACACACTCCTATGTGCTAATCAAGTCCCTGGTACCTAACTCATACTCTTGATGTGGGGTCTATGGAAGTCTATTTTCACCTGATGTCTGCAACACAAAGTAGCATGCATGGAACCAAAGGCCAGTAATAGGTTTTGTGTTCCAGCTGCTCAATAACTTCTCAGGATTTATAAAACTAAGCCATAGCAGGCAAAAGTTAGCTAATGCTACTGTTTAATAGAAACATTCCCAGGTAAAATCAGTATGGTAAAACTTTTTTTGACCTACTGCTTTTATTTCCCCTTGTAGACATTATATTATATGTAAATACTCTACTGCAGAACACTCATAATGTTATTTCAATTTTTTATATCTAGGTTATTGATACCCCAAGTGTTAGATCACAGTTTTCCACTGCTGTAATCCGTTTCAGCCAATCCTGGGACTTGGATGATCCCAACGCAGATCCACAGTGACTACAGTCCCCAGCTGCCTGCAGCTCACCTCAGTATATCACTGAGATCTTGTTGTTGCCTATGTAGAAATTGTATAATCCTACATTTACCATGATCGAGGTAGTTTGTTACCTGCCTGCTGCCTTCTCACAGCAAGAGCTGCAACTATTCCAATCATTAATCTATGAATTCGGGATTAGCTTAGCTCCCTGGTGAGATGATCACACTTGTAACTGACAAAATATATCACTTATAGGCCCCGAATTCCAACACGGAAGGAAAATCTTGAATCCAGATTGCAAGATGTGGAATCACAGGCAACTTGTCTCCTGGCAAAGATGTGAATTAGTTTTCAAAACTCAGGTGATTAGGGTTCAATACAATTAACAGATAATATGTAAACCCATAGTAGTAACTTACTGCATATTTTCTAACAAGAAATCTTATTGTAAATATTACTCAGTTAAAAAACTAGCATTCAAGCTAACTATAAATTACATCTTGGAATTTAGGTAAATGGAACACATACAAGCAAAATCTTAGAACTGAACAAATACAATAATAATAGTTAGAAAAACATTGTACCAGGGCAAAATTACTCAACCTCTACCCTCAAAACAAAGCACAATTATAATCACCACACTTTGAATTATAAAGCATTTAAAGCCTGTTAGTCAATTAAATGGGAGAAAAAAATCTGCACTAAAGCTTTAAGGGACACTTTGGGACAATAACAACCTCATTAAAAAATAAAGATACATCAAAATTCTTCAGTAAAAGGTTAAGTGTTAGTCTCTGTGTAGTTGATAAATGTTGGGCTAATCTAATCAGTGGCTGTAAGAGGCAATGCCATCAGCTAGCTGCCCTGACCCCCGCTTCTTAAGTTTTTACAAAAGTCAGATTTAAGAAAGATGTAAACTTCAGGCCTTTGACCTAGCAAGGACCTTGTTCATGCCAGCCTGGTGTTCTGCTAAACAGACTGAGAACTTTCAGCTGAAATCAGGAACATGTGCACTTCACTAATACAACACATGACTTGGAAATTAAAATGCAATGTGATCAAGTGCTTTAGGATATTTTAACAGTTAAGAATGCAGCTAGGGAAAAAAAAAAACTTCTATCTGTGTTTTGATTTGGGGAGGGAGAAAAGGACAAATTAAATTGCATTCTTTTTCTTAAAATACGTAGGGAAACAAAAATTCAGTTCATTAGTTCATGCATGACTGACCTGGAGGAAATAAGGAGGTTGTATTTGTCTTTATGACATGTGTCACTTATTAGGTAAGTAGGTTTTACTACTTCCAATCGAACTAAGTTAAAACTAATTAGATGGTAGTTAAATTACAATCCAAATATAAGAAACCCAAACAAAAATAGCAAATGGCATTTTAGTTATCAATATTGTTCCTAAATGCAGTTGATTGTTTCCAATAGTATGTGTATTGATTATTTCCAAGTATCTGAGTACCAAGCTTTGCCAGCTGCTGGAATGGCAGTTTAATACTACATACACTAACTAGGACAGATTTTCACATATGCCATATTTAATCAGATTAATTTATTTCATTCCATCTTCTACTGATAGTTACATGTGTCTCCAGACATTACATATGAATCTGGAATCTATAAAACACAATCCATCCACCCTTTTTTACTATTATGGAATAATAGTACAGTAAAATTGACAGGGAGATGTAGGGATCCAGTTTCTAATTACTACCATGATCTCAGATCAGTGCTGAGATCTTACACTTGATAATATTACAAAGATGCTTGTAGGACCCATGAAGATTTTCACTTACAAAGTGTGTAGATTATGTATCACTATTTCACAGATTAGGTATCATTATTTATCAATAAATGGATCTATATACATACATATATTTTTTCCATCTCAATTACTGACAAAATAACAGTCTATCTACATTTTTGGCACATGTATGTTTATCTCTTGCATTCCTGGGTTTTAGACTTATGTGGAGACTTGAGTAGGAAGTAAACTGTTCAACTTGGATTAGCCAAAGATGGCAATGCTGGGTTAAAGAAACTAAACAAAGTGTTTCTTTATTTTAAAGAAATAAACAGCCCACTACCTTCCATTAAAAAAAGACTCTCTTTTTGATACTCAATCACAGAACACATTAACTTATGGATCTCCATCTTGTATTGGAGGATCAACCAGAAAAAGTGACTTTTGTTGTTTTTTTCCTTCTATCTGGAAGATGCTTCTCCTGATTTTTGAATACCAGCGTCTATTTAACTCATGGTCAACTTACTTCCTTAGGTTCCCGAGAAACAAAAGCACATATGGAGAAAGCAAATGAATTATTATACTTACTGAATTGGAGGATTTAGAGGATTATTAAGACTACATATTGGGGAAGTGCAGTTCACATAATTTGTATTTCTTGTATTTTAGCAAAAAATTTCTAGCAAAAACATACAAAGTGTTGGTTATATGTAGTTTAATCATATCTAACTATATTTACTTCCTCTCTGTGTAAAGCTGTCTATATTGCAACCTATATACTGTCCCAGGTTTTCCATCACTTATTTATATCTGCTAGTACACACACAGTGACTGCTTCTTTGGAATAAAAGAAATAAATACTTTGCAAGAATGTAGAATAGGCAGCTAGCATTACACAGTATAGAAGGTCCTAGACATATTTTTTTTTTATTATAATTTTTTTGGAGCTCTGCACTTACAAATTGAACATGGTATATTGTACTCCTGTAAAAACATCTCCTTTTACAATTTAATAAAGAAATAGGGCCAAGCAGGAAATTTTCCTAATGGCTGTGAACTTAAAAAAAATCTGATTTAGCAACCATGAAAATTAAAATGTGTTATTATCCACTTTGATTTCATTAAGTCAAAGTAATGGGCAGAGTATAGGTGTAAAGGGTTTTATACTTGCAGATAACTTTAAACTTAAGAAAACCCAGAACTATGACATACACATCCCCTAAACCCATGTGGCAGTATCTGCTGTAACAGAAATACAATTGATATGCACAGATCTGTTTCCAGTTTTGGTATCAATGTTTTGGTTCTGCATTTCTATTCCAGCGATACTCAATGCAGGAACTGAGATTGTCATTGGCTATATGGGTTATACTTTAGTCAGATGGAGAAAGAATTTAAAAAAACCCAGATTTTTACTCTTTCTGCATAACTTTCCATATAAAAAAAGCATTTTCTTCACCAATTTTATGTTATACTTTTGAACATACTAACATAGGCCCATGTAGCATTATATAATGGCAATATTTATAAGAAGTCCTAAGTACATAGCAATACAGAATCCCGTCAAATATTCAAAGGTCTGATAATGGAAAAAAGTTGCCATTATTTCCCTCAAATTCAGTGTAAAATCTTATATATCTATTTAATGCCTTTCAGAATTTAATCAGCATTTTCCCTTTGTCTTTCATTGAAGATTAGAATTATTTAATTCAAGTTGCTACAAATATTATCTATTATAGATAAAACTTTTAAAAGAAGAACTTGTCATGATTTTTTTGATCCTGAGATTTCTATAATTAGCTAAATTAATCCACTGCATAATGAAATATTCTTCTATGTCCTCCATCAGAACTAAATTGTTCTCATTCTTTCTCAAATAGGTGTTTCTTGCTACAATGCATAACTTCTGTCAGTCCTCCTAAGTTCTAATATATTTTGTGAGAAATGAAATAGGCAATGGCCTTCAAATAAATTTGAAAAAAAAGAAGAAATCCTCTTCCTCTAAGACCAGCAACTAAATGTGATGAAAGCACTGAAAATACCTCCTAAATCAAACTTAGTAAAGAAATCTCTTACTGAAGGAAAGATATAAAAGGCATTATGAAGTATACTTTTTAGCCAGCAATGTTAGAAGATCAAGGTATTGTCACTACATTGAGAAAAAGTCTCCCAAACTCCTGGTGCAATTGAAATACAATCTATATTATAAAACATACTTTCTTTGACCTTCCCTTTCTGACTGACATACCAGTAGCAGCCTGCCTATCCCTACACAACCACGCAGTATCCCTATGCTCTTCCCAGGGTACCTGTACCTGCTTCCACTGTCTGTGCATTTGCTTTTTGCCCCATAGTTTGACCAGCAGGTCCTCACTCAGCCATGACAGTCTTGCCTTCCTTGATGGATTTCTCAGGTGGGGGGATGGAGAGCTCTTGCACTCTATGGAAAGAGTCTTTAAAGATCTGACAATTCTGTTTTGCTCTGTTCAACTCCCATCCTGTCCCCTAGGGCAGTTTCCCAGGGAGTCTGACTAACCAACTCCTTGAAGAGCTGAAGTTTGATTTCCTAAAAATTCAGGGTCCTGACTTTACTCTTTGCCTGACCCATATTCCTCAGGACTGCAAACTTCACCAGTGCATGATTACTTTACCCCAGGCTGCACTTTATCGCACTCCAATCTTGATGTTCCTGACTAGCTTGCTTGCATTGGTGACCATCAGTATTGCATCCCCTCTGGAGGCTGTCTATTAACTGGCTCAAGAAGTAATGCATTCCAGGAATCTGCAGGATTGCCTACAGCTCACTGTGCTACTTTTCCACCAGATGCTGGAGTGGCTGAACTCCCCCAGTAGGACAAGAGCCTGTGAGTGTAATGCCTTCTGTAGCTGGAGCAACAAGGGTTCATCAATAGCTTCCCCTTGACTAGACAGCCTGTAGTAGACACCAACCACAACATTCCCTTTGCTGCCTTGGTGTTTGATTCCTACCCATAAGCTTTCAACCTGCTTGTGGTTGTTTTTCAGAGCGAGTTCTTCAAACTCAATCCATCTCTGATTTAGAGGGCAGCTTCTCTTTTGCAGAGCAAGTACCATGTCCATCTAACCTTGGCATATCATTCCACAGCTTATCACAGGCGAGCCTGCTCTTATCCCCTTCCTCCATCATAAGAAGGGGAAGCTCTGTCCTTGAGCCAAATTAACCCAAAGACCCTCTTCTCTTCTAGAGAAAGATGAATCCCATCTGATGCCAGCAAGCCTGGTGCTGTGTAGATCATCCCATTATCAAAGATCCCAAAATCTTGACAGCGACACCAACCATGAACCCACGTGCTAATAGATGCTTTAGCATATGTTGATAATTTCTTTAATTCTGCTGGAGAAACTTCCAAGAAAATAAATAGGCAGAATAGTTGACAAACTTAGAAAAAAATGTAGGATAAGCAACCAGAATAAAGGAGATTCAGGTGTGGACATACTATGTTTAAAAGATCACCTTATATGGGTGAGGTGGTTTTCTTGTTTGTTTGCTTTGTGGAGAGGGGAAATAAATATATTACCTCTGACTCAATCTTGTAAAATGACAAGCTCCTTCAATTTACCAGCATATTTCCTCAGAAAAATCATTACAAAACAAGAAATGTTCAGATACTGGGAATCAAGGGCCAAGTTCCTGACTGGCCTAAATTAAGTTTCCTTCAAATCAGAGTGATGAAACTCAAAGAGCAAAAGCATAACTGTGGAAAGAATGAGGAAAGGGTGATGGATACAGATGGGGGAGCACGACATGTGTCAATAAAGCAGTCTTAACTTTTTAAATATGGCACAGAAAGGTTCTATTCTAAGACCTTTATGCAAGAGAAAAAACAAAAAGCCCTGCACTGGCTTTAAAATCTCCAAGAAACAGAAAATTTGGTAAAATAAAGGAATCAGAATCTAAGAAAAACAGTAAAATTAATATATTCAATCCTATTTGCTAACAAAACAATCTCTGCCAAAAGGACGTTGATACTTCTCACTAAATCTGTGCTCAATTCATAAACACATTTAAAGAATTCAGGGGCTTGCATCAGGAGGCACAATGTGGTACTGAAACAATGCTTTAATCATACTTTGACTTTTTATCTCAACAAAAATAAACGAGTAAGAACCATTGATATGAAAAAGCCCCTCAACCAACAACACCAATCCAACAGACTCCTGAAGCCATAGATAAAAAGACCTCTTATCAGTGGGACAGAGAACTGGTATTTATGTCTGAAAGGTTGTGATATTTTAAAAAACACATTGGAAAATCACCTTCTGCTGAGCAGTCAAAAAAAAAATCACATTTCTTTTGTATCATCAGTAACAGTGTCTCAGATGTCAAAACCATAGAACCAGAATACATTCAAGAACAAGCATCAGGAAATGAACCTTAAGAAATTTTAACTGTTCAGTAGGGAGAAAGGATAGGATCAGAGGCTTATGTTTTATTTGTTTTATCCATGAGAAATGAAGTACTTGTCCATAAAAAGGATGCAGGCCAAAATAATAAAGAACATGTTAACACCGCTAGCTTGTAATCGATGCAATCACAGAATTACTATCTAAATTTTTGTTTACTTTTCAACAGATTGGTGTCTGCAGATCATGCTGTCTTACACTGCAGTTCCTCTGTAACCTTAACCATTATTCCTACTGTGTAAAGTGAAGCACAAATATAAGGTGACAAAGCACCAGTTGGCTGATGTAAAGTATGTTACAAAAGCAGAAACCTCTGAAAGCTTCACAGCCATTATGAAATAACTGACCTATATGAAACTGCTACCATGGTTCACAAATTTATTGTCAGGTTCCAGCCTCTAGCTGTTCTCTGATTGTTCTAAATACTTGACAAACTGAAGCCTTTTCACTTTCCGTTGAAATTGCCTCATCTCCCTGTCAGAGCGCCATGGGGGACTCCATTACTTTTCTGACTTCTTTCCCCTACTGACAAGTCATTTAGCTGGCTTCTTGTTGTGAAGGCTGTCCATGTCAAATTAGCCAGGGCCCCTATTGTCCTTATTACCACTCGAAAAGCCATCATGAGTAATGCTACGGGGTCCCTCAGTTGTCATCATTTGTCAGAAAGAAAGGGAGTGTGGTTACATATAGCTGACAGGTAATTTCAGTGTCTACAATTACCCCAATTAGTCTTGTCATAAACAATTCGATAAATGCACACCAATACAAACAGATAAACACACCAAGGTTTCTCACTAATAATGTTATGTAATGGATAAATCAGTGATATAACGCTGTATTTTATTTATTTATTTATTTGATCTATTCTCAGCTGCAAGCTGGCAGTTGCTACCTGGTCAGCACAAATTGTACTATCTACTTTCATTAGCTCATCACCACAGAAGAATATGAAAGGCTGTGACAAAATTCATTTAGAGAGAGCACCAAAGAGCAGATTGCCTAAAGCAGGTGTTATAACAAAGATAAAACAAAGGTTTTCTTTTGTCAGTTCAATGCCACAATGAGCTTTAAAAGAGACTATTTTGTCCTTAAAAACAAATATAACATAGGAGAGCAACAGAAAGAGAAAGCAGTAAAATACATTCCTTGCTTCCCACCATTTCCCAAGTCAATCAGCAGGTGGGTCTTCCAATAACATGCATCAAAGCCTCATTTGCCAAGGTGGTCACAATATTAACCAAATTATTTCCACATATCTTTTTCTATGTTTTTAAAAATATACATCTTGCAATGCCATACAGCTCCTGAAAGATCTGTTCATTATTCCACTTAATATGCAACATAATCCCTGATGTTGCTCCACAGAATTATCTGAGAAGAGGTTTAGTAATTCCAGCTGCCTGGACAGTCTGGAGCACTGTGCTAAAGTCATTTGGAACATAAAATATTGATGATGTTGATTGCTCTTCTAAAATGCAAGGTAGACCTGTTACAAACACAACACTGAAAGAGGCAGCTTTAATAACATTTATATTAAGCACTGAATTACACATTTCTAAGCTTATCCTTGTGATCCACCTAAATAAAAATCTTGACATCTCTAGAGTCCACAGCACTCTGTCTGTTTGCTGACCACAGGCTGAAGTGATGGCTGGAAAACCGAACACAGACATGTTGTTGTAGGAAATTGCTTTTGGCAACTATTTGTTCAAACTCAAGTTTTTTTTAAACCAACACTAAGAACCCACCAGAAAACAGGACAGGTCTCCCTAATGAGTAATCTATTTTAGCACAGTCTTGTCTAGGCATGACAGTTTACTGAGAGGCTTGAAAAACTCGTAATTACCAGTGTTACAGGGCAATTAATGTATATTACACTGCACTACTCATGGCAGCAACTGTCATTTTCTCAATAAAAATGAGTACTCTTCAGCTAAAGGTGACATTAATTGGGACTTTAATGACTATGCAGAGGAGCTGAAGCCAAATATGAACAAAACAGCGATTCAATGAGCGACTTCAGAAACGAGAAAATTGTACTAAAATGAGATTAATTGCTGTTTAGAAAAAGGAAAGAACCTAAAAAGCTATTAAATTGCAGGGTTTGGGTGCCCGGGTGATGGTTGTGATGTTAATCTTGCATTCTCACAGCAGGCAAATATTCACTAAATTCAGAGCCTTTTGACAGCAGGAAAAATCATGTATGCTTAACTTCAATCCATCAAAAATATATTTCAGCTTTTATCAGTGTTCTAAATACTTCTGCAATTTCAAAAATTACTGCTCCATTCCTTGGCTGTCATCATGCAAATGCGAACACTGTCAATATTGCTATGAAAAATTCCCTGGCTTCAAAAGGCCTGCTTCGGTGATAAAGAAAGAAAAACGTGAAGATTAGAATTGCAAAACACACACTACTAATATAACAGAAAGCAACAATAAGAATTTAATGTTTAAGTTGTGAAAACTGCTAAAATAGAAAATGATGGGGTATTGTTTTAGTGTGTGCGGGGAAAAAAAATCAAAGAACTCCCCTTCTCTCTCATAAAATCTTTAAAGCTTACAACTTTATAGATAATTACTCATTGCAAATAGTTAGGACATAATTTTGCAGCTTTACTTCAGGTGATATAATTATTAAAACTGCTCTGTAGTTTCTAAAAGCCTTTATCTGTGCTACTTAATTCTTTAAAGCAATTATAGAATTGCTTTTCTTTATAGCCTTTTTAACTGTCATGATGACTGTATACATAAAACATTGCACTTAAACTCTGACATATAAGAGGGATAAACATAGCTCTGATTCACTATTCACTTTGAAGTTATATCTCCTATAACTTCAGATTTTAAACCAAAAAATCAGTTTATCCTGCCAGGTTAAAAATTGCATATGGAGCATTCACATATCTTAAGAAGCAAAACTTCTTTACCACCCAAACCCACAATATTTGCGCCCTGGAAGAGACAAAAATAGAGCTCTTAGTTTCTTACAATTTCCTGTTCCATAATTGATTCTGTTCATTCTGCATCTTTAGAATTAAACATCTGTTTCATCCACATTTTAAAAAAACCCTAGATGCATTAAAACATGCATCCCCAAGTGCTGCATCCACTAGGTAATATAATATACAGGTTTCAATTAATAACATTACACCTATTAAAACCTCTGAAATATTCATTTAGAAATTCCACTATATGCATATAAATGTCTTAAGTACAAAAATCATGGGCAAGCAAGGCAGGCACTTAAGTTAGGCACTTAAACCAATCACTGTGTGCTGAATAGGGTCCACAAATTGTCATAACATTACCTACTTTGCATACGGCACTTTGATGATTAGTCATCTCTTTATTACATAGTTCTTACTTAAAGTAACTGAAAAATACATGACAATGTTACCATAGTAACCTTTAAGTTACACATATGATTCATGAAATTAATTGTATTTAAAATTTAAAATTCGATGATGCAATTTTTTGCATGAAACATTGGTTTTTTTTGCAAAGGACAAACACAACAAAGCAATGATGGGCACTTCATGCTTGAGTGTTTGTAGTTTGCAGAATAACTTTCCTTCAGGTTTCAATGATTCCTTCAGCATCAATGTCACCAATACATAGATTTATGAAACCATACTTTGATAAGCAGGTTTATGAGACAGTGTAACTCCAATGAAATGGTTCTTGTTAAACTTTTAAAACAAAATTTAGAATTTGACTCTGAAACACAAGATCATCAGGTTGAATTTGATACAAAGCTTTGACAATAACAGTGAATCCCAGAGTACACAAATACATTATTAGCACCTATGATACTTTCAGAATTTTGTGTTAAAAGGATTCTTGTGAACTTCTCAATTACGAGGCTCCTAGTAATTTCTAAATAACAAAATAATGAATCTCTTCTTTTGAAGCCAAGCCTTGCAAACCGGATGTCACAAAGGAGGAAAGATTCCATTAGGAACCATTGACACAAGGAGGTAAAAGTCCAGCCCAATGCAGTTAGTTGCTAAGTACTCAATGTCTCTAGAAAAGCAATTATTTCATCTACAGAATGCTATAAAAATTATCACTTTCCATTCTATTTATTGTTCTAGCTCAGGAACTCTGCACAGGCTGCTAGGCAAGTAACAATTATGTGTGTTTTACTGTATTAATATTTTATTCTGGAAGTGGAAAAAAAATGTTATTTTTCATGCAGAAATTGTGTTTCTTCTTCCTTCCATAATGAAATAAAATATGACTACTAAGAGTAGTATTGTTCTTAAACTTTAAATAAAAGGGCCTTAAACTTGGACTTTGGAAAGTATCACCTCAAAGCATGAAAAGAGAGGTAACTGCTGAAAAAATTCTAAATTTTTCCTCTTCTGTGGAGACTAACACACATAAAATAGCCAGACTGCAGAATACACAGATCAAAGGAGTCAATTATATTGAATTTAAAGAGACTAGCTGTTTTCACAACACACACATACTCACTCTGAGTTTTGTAATAGGAATGGCTTAAATTCCTATTAACAACAGAAAGAGGAATTCATATACCCACTATCCCAATACTTTCCTTTTTCACCTCCTTCTTCTCTTCTTTCCCCAGATTTGTCCTTATTTAATTTTCTTTATTTACTCAAAATAATTTCATATGTTTTAAGTTCTTATTTAAGAATGCTGACCTGTAAGCATTTTCACAAGTTTTTTTTCTCTTCCCTTTTATTCAAAGTATGAGCTTTTCAGAATGTCATATCCAGCTGAAGCTGATCATAAAATTAGAAGGCATTTTTTTCACTCTTAAAAACAGGCAATTTTCCCCCTCCTTGTATGTATTTAGAAAGAGAAGTTTAAGAACTGATGCTCCAAAGTACGTGAAGGACATACACCTATTTAAAAGCTGCAAACAGTTCTAGAAACTCCAAGAGAAAAATTAGATAGTCTACATGACAGAGCCCACATGTACTTTAAAGTTTTAAAAATATTTTAAGTATCTTGACTAGAGAAGCAAGTTAATAGGACTTATTGGTAAAAGTAGCAAACTTAGTACTATCAAGATGTATGTCCTGTTGAGTTAAAAAATTCTATCAAAGCCTGAAGAGAACTGAGAAAACACATTAAAATGAGTGTGCAAGTAAGGCAAACAAAAGCACCACACATCTTTTGCTAAGGCAACAATTAAAACCTATTTCTAACTCTCTGTTAGACTACATCTGATACACAGATACACTTCATATGGATTTTGATGAAGTCAATGGAATTTGCATTGTCCTACAACATCGTATACTAACTACTGATCTGGAAAAGATCAGAATCCAGAGGAGTGCACTGTGGTACCAGAAGAATTGTTTCCATATGCAGAAATGCAGCTTCATAAAGTCCACAAGCTTTGGGCAGTCTATGCTATGAATGTAGAAAACAAAGGGGATCAAGTAAGAGCTGTAACCTAGTGTAAAGCTCCTTGTACTGCCTTCGCTAAATTTTTTTAAGGTTTCACAAGTTTCCGAAATCAGGTTTATCCCATTAAATATCAAAGTAAGAGTTTTCTTAGCTATTTTCTGTTTCAGTTCTGAAATACTGCAGTGTGTTTCTCGTTCTATCTTCAGGCATAAGAGTCAAACAGTACCATGATTTAGATCAAAAACATTTGAATAAAACTGAAATTCCCAGAACCCTGTCAAATGGCATCACTAGTGTTCCCCATCAAATACATAACATGGTGTACCAATACTACCTCTGTCAGGATGGGGAAAAGAACAAAACCAGTTATTTGTAATGCAGGATGGACACAAAGACACAAAACTTGTTATCTGCAGACCAGGCCTCTAATAGTGAGAAGATGATTACCTTGCAGATCTGGCTACAGTGAGTATGGTTTTGGTAGAATATTTCTCTTGCTATTCTTGCATCTTCCATGACCAACATAACCTCCAGGCTCATAAATTTAACCAGCAGGTTGCAGTTCAGGATGGTATCACAGCTAAAGTTTGAATACGGCACAGAAGAAAGAGTTGCTCCAAAATAAGAAAAAACTAGAACATTAATTTACTTCATTACCAAAGGTACACAGTTTAATTATTTTTGTCTGAATTTTCCACCACCAAATTTCTAAGACTTTAATTTATAAAAAAGTTAGTATCACTTGTATTGCAAGCAGAGGGGTATGCAAACCTCCCCTGGACTTGATGTACTGTTTTAATCTAGATTTCACAGGCCCAGGGCTTCAGAAATGCTTCAGTCTGAAAATGGCTTTCCTGCTGCTGGGTATTTGGGTTTTGTTTTAGAATTGCAATTGCATGTCTTATAGATTATTTTCCAGAGCTCTTCTACAGCTGTTCAAAGAAGTTCCCAAGGACTCTGAGCTTAGCCTCTTTAAATCTTACACAGGAGAATCTTATTTAGAAATGCTAGCTTAAGCACAACTTCAGTGAGTACATCTACCTTAGTCCCGCAGTGTATTTCCACAGGTCTTGTGAAATGCAGACAGGCATTGCATTTATGGGAACAATCTTGAAATATAACTTGAGAACATGGCAAGAGGGTTTGAAGAGGTGTCTCTCTGCTGATGCACTCCACATAGAATACAGGTCCCAGATTCTCTAGGAGTTAACTCATTATGAGCATGTGGTGTACATTACCAAACCAACAATGGTAGAAATTTCGTTCCTGATAAAGGTAAAAGGACACTTTGAGCCACAATTTTAATGGATCTTTTACAGCCAGACTTGAGTTCTTCCCTTTTCAAGGTGCACAAGTCAGTAACATACGGGATGACAGATAAGATCCACGTCTCCTTGGAATGTCTCATGAAAGTTCAAACAAATGCTAGGGCCTGTACCCTGACAACTTATTCTATGTATTCCATAAATAGGCAATTACCAACATAGCTAAGTGGACCTTTATTCCTCTCACCCTCCTTTCTTAATCATTATCATTTTCATCTACTAAAAACACTTATAGTCCTCTCATGTGTCTTCATCTGGAGTTCTTTCTGAAGCTCCTTATATCTGTAATGTTTAAATCGGACTAATTCTTTCTTCAGGGTGCCATTATATTATTTACTGCTTTCTCAGTTCATCTACACAGATGAGTTCCCTTAAAAGCATTAATTTCCTCTTAATTTAGAAGCAAAATACCTCTTCATGAATTGATCAATGCAGTCTGTTCCGTTTATCTCCATCCAAAACAACTCTGCAAAACAACTGTGTGACTATTTAAGTATGTAATGTCTTTCTTTGTATATGGAAAGTGGAGAACCGTTACAGAGGAAAACCTAGATGCCTTTCACGTTTCCATCATCTCTCTCCATTCACTAGCAAGCTGTCAAATTCCACATTGAATTGGCAAACCACCTTTATTCTCTATCCCCAATTGCCTCTCAAGGTTAGAAATAATTCTCAAAAAGCATTAACAAAAGCAATCTGTTATTTCCCTCTAAATATCTCAGCTGTCAAAACATGAAAAATTTAGCAGGCTTCTGATGTACTCAGATCAGTGAATATTTTGCTGACCAATATTATCTTACTGCCTCTTTGCACTGCACTGTAAACATTTGTTGACTCGTGTATTATACTTGAACATTAAACTCTGCACAACTAAGTATCTCTTGCTCTGTTCAACAGCAATTTCTAGCACATTCTACTAGGACTTCAGGTGTAGTTTCAATACACATAGTAAACACTAACAAAGATGAAGTGTAATAGAAGAGGGAAATAGGTCATTCCTAAGCCACTTCCTACACAAACAAAACATTTCCAAACATGAAATATAAAAACCAGGTTGAGAATTTATTCTTAATCCATACTGCTTAGAGGAATGACATCTTTTTAAAACACATACTCACATAATAAAAGTCATATAATCAAATTTAAGGAGAATAATGACATAAAATACCAAATTAACTGTTCAAAATTGTGTCTTTCATTCTGGATAGTAACTAGTCTGCTTTGAAAGAACAAAAACATAATGAAACAGAAATCTCAAAATACCATCTTCAGTATATCTTATCCACATCTCTTTTTTGCAAGACAAATAAAGATTTATTTGAAAAGTCTTTCCCATCTTCTAAGTATTTATATTTCACCTCATGTAACATTATTTTTTGTTATCATTAATAGCTATAATATTATGTTTAAATAGTCTTCTTGTTTTTGAAAACTTTTAATCACAGTGAGTCCCATAGTTTAATTATGTATGATGCAAAACTACATTAGAGGTGCTGTATTCCAAAAGTCATTGCTAGATAACAGCACAAAACAGAATTTTTAAAAATCACATTATAAAAGGCTTTCATCAGAATTATTTCTATTTCCTTCTCTGCAGACTTGCTCTTTAAGAAACGGGGTTACTTAGGGGTAAGGACAATATTTAAAGGTGGGGTTTCTTACCTCAAAAAGAGCACTAAAACCTCAGTTAAACTATTTCTGCCATTAATCCTTGTGGGGAAAAATATGTGGGATGTGAAAACCATGAATATGTGAGGACAATTTTGCATTTTTATCCCTCTATTTCTGTGATTTTATCCTATGGCCTACAGGCTGCAAGTAGCTTTTTGCTTTTGAATTAAGAAGATAATGAGAATTTAAATATTTGATGGTAAATGCTAATATGTTATCCTTATTTGAATAAAAGATTTTAAGCCAAAACAGTGCTTGCATGTTTTTAACATGTAATTTAGTACAGTTATTCATTGCTTTACATGTATGCCATGTTTGTACTTGGAAACAAATACGTTGAAAGCCTGAAATTTGATCATTGTATGCTGTGATTTTGTCCTAGGTAAAAAGATGGGTATACCTGCCAAAGGCAGAAGGATTGTTGCCTGAATTTTTTCAGTGATAATTGCAGATATGACATCAACTTATTTCACAAAATGACTATTTGTTAGTTTGGTTAAATCTTATGAAAACTTGCATAATGAATACTTAATCATATCATATCAAGTTTCAGCAAATAGAGATTTCCTTATAATTGTAATACAAAGCAGGGAAACTGTAAAGCTGATTCCTGCTCCAATTTCTTCTCAAACTTCTTTATGAATGCTAAAGAATTCCTTTTCTTTACTAATTTTAGGACATGAAACAGCAATTCAAATCTTTAGTTCCCACTGAAGTTTTCTTTCAAGTTTTCAGTTTGTCATCAGATTTTACATTCTAATTGGATAAAACAATTAGCAGCCGCGATGTGGCACTAATATTCAGGGGTTATATATTGATAGTCTAAAACAAAAGCTAGCTCCTTTGAACATTCAACTTGGTATTCACATCCAGTGAAAAATATCAGCATCTAAATGGTGAAGTTTAAAATTATACAGCATATCATATTTTTTCATTCTCATACAAACAATATATAATAAGATTTACAGAGTCAATGTGCAGAACTATGCTTTGAAAGAAAAAATACATAGCATACATGAAAGAAATGTGAGAAGTGTTTATATACTGTCTAGTATTCCAAGGTATATTTATGGCATTTACTTTTGTTAAAAGCTTTTTTGATAGGGAAATATAGAACAGCATTTCTAGAAAAGAGTAGATGGAAATGGTACAAATATTTTAAAAAATAAGAAAATTTGCAATCTTCATATGTGTGTTTCATGTAGAAACATTTACAGACCATATTGAGACACATGTGCAATATCTGCCTTTATGTTCCACTTATCTACTTCCAGGTTTCTAATCAGTACCAGACTACATTATGCCCATATTTCTTGTATCACAAACATTCTTGAATTACTAAAATTCACTGTAAAAACTGAAAAAAAACCTCAGTGTAGCTATTTTTATAAACTGTTAAAAATTGAATTTTTTAAAAGGCAAGGAAAATTATTGATCTACTGTGATGATTAACTGAGATTATTCTTTTTACTCTTTGCTTCTTCTAATCTTTATTCCTAAGTCATGCAAAACAAAATGGAAAAAAAAAGGCAAGCATTTCTACATTTCTAGAAAATGCCTTAATCTGGTCAATTTAAGCCCCTATGGCTTTGGTCCACAGAAGCTTTATTAGTTTCCTGGGCTCCATAGTGGGATAAACTATTTCACGCATGAAGGGATCAGCATTCCTTCTTCTAATCATTGTTATTGTGCCCATTACAAAGCTCTCTGAACACCTCCTATGGATATCACATGGTATCTTAATCACTCCTCAATTAATAACTTTATACTCATATTTTGGTTCACCATTTCTATATACATTACTTGGGGATGATCCTGAAGCCGTAACTGAGTGTGGTGAGATTATAGTAATTTTCCCACTGCAAATACATTCTTACACTGAAAGTGTCCAGACAGCAGTTTCCACTGAGAAAGTGTAACAGCTTAATACAACAGGCAATCCCTTCATAATGCTATGACAGATGTTGGTGTCATGTCAATTGTAACCACCCTGTAACTTTATAGAAGCAGAAAACACTTTCCTATGTGCTTTGATAAGCAGTGTGGTAGCTGACACTGTTTACATGAGAACATCAGAAATCTCTGCTAGCACCAGCTAAACCTTGAATACCTGAAAGCTATTTTTTTAAAGTCTGGGTTTGCTAGTCTACTATATAACATTCTTCTCAATATAATATAGGTGGACTCAAAGAGGAAAGTAAGTCAACAATTTTTGCTTTAAGGTATTAATATTTTGACTATTGCTAACTCATCTTACCTTTCTCCTCAAGCACTAGTCACCTGTAGCTATCTAGTCAGCTTCCTTCCTCACTTTTTTAAGATGATGAGCATTACATGTTAAGGGGAATACTAAAGGAGCACAGACTGACATCATGCTGATTTTTCTCAATTGCAGAGGAAAATACAAATAATAGGTGAAGATTCTCACAGGGGGAAAAAGGGATGGTGTGACCAAATTTGCTCCCAATTAATTTTCAGTTAAATTATACTCCTCTTGATATTATATTAACTCCTGTAATCTAAAATCCTGGGAGAGAGGAATAACTAACTATATTTAGCTTTTTAAAAGCTACCCCTTAACTCCATTCAATCAGTCTTCAATCTTCCAGGAATATCTAAATTCCAAAATGTACATACTGTATGGTTTGATAAACAGCATCCACTGCTGGATACAGGCAGCACCAGAAATTTACGTGAAGTTTGCTATGCATTCCACCAGGACAAGTGTGTAGATCAGTATTTGTCTTTTGCAAAATCTAAATGTCTAACAGGTTTCCTATATATAACATATTCCTATATAGAGAATCAATGTAAACTGACATACAGAAGGCTTGTTTTCCTTATCTACCTTCTATGGACCACTTACTTATAGTCTAAGCACAGAAAAAAACACAAGCACAGAAAAAAAACACATGCCCAGATAACAGACAATAGCACAGTGCATCTACAACAGCAAGGCATTTATGTAGAAAGTGTATATTCAACAAACTAAAGATGAAAACCAATTAAATGTTTAGCAAAGTGGAATCATCAGAATAGCAAGATGTGGGATGTACTGAGACCTGACTAGTACACCACGAACTACTTGGGAAAAGAAAAAAAAAGTGCTGCCCAGTATCTGTTACACTTGTGAAGGAAAGCCATAGAAAGCATAACCAAGGATGGAAGATGTATGTACCTCATCAAATAGAGTGGTACTTTCCTAATCATGGAAAGAGGACTATGACAAAGAGATATGAATGGCTCATACAAGGAACAGAACTTGGGCACAGAAAAGAAGGACTTCAGAAGGAAGAGATTGCTTTTACAGCCCTTAAAGTAAGCTCTCCAAAAAAAAACATATTTGTAAGTGAAAAAGATGACAATCTACAAACAACAGAATTATTATACATCACCATAAAATTTGTCATGCAAATAACAGATTACAAGACAGAAAACCTAACTTTGAATTGGTATGGTTTCGAACTGGAAAGAAATATAATTTTAGGATTGTAATACAGTTTAAGTAAGGTGCAGTCTATGTTTGAGATCAGATACTTGTAAGAATAGGGAAGCCACAAGAATTAATACTATTAGTGATGGTACATATCAATAACACCCACTGAGTGATTCTATGACACAGTAATACTGTGGTGGATGGCAGCTCTGGCAAAATGAAAACACTACAGGCAGCTTGGAGGAGTGGAATAATTTATCAAAAACTTTTAGTAGTTATGGCCTGCAAAATGCCTAGGTTGTTAAAAGGGTTTGTGTAAAGTCATACAAAATACTACAGAGAAGAAAAGCCAAAATCATAATAGATGACTACAGATCAAAATATTATTATTATTATTATTATTATTATTATTATTATTGGTAAATACAAGCACATAAGTTACTTTTGTCATCTGGTTTGCCTTAATCAAGAGCTAAAAATTCATTTATAACACTGTACACAAATGCCATGTTTATATTGATATCATATGCAGCTTGCATGAAAAAGTATACATTAAAATGAAGAACAGCAATTCACATAATAGTTAAAGACAACCAATAAGAAAACCACAAAATTCCAGTTGTCAAACATAATTTACTATGTATATTTCTTCTTTTCTCTGTTAAAACAGTAATTATTAAAACTAAAGTGATATGAGTGAATGTTTATGACTTCTTATTAAAACTCCTGACTTTTGGCAGTGTTCACTTAAGCTTCAGGTTAAAGAAAATCATGTAGAGATTTCTGTGCGATGGCCTAGTGACTTTATATCCTCTTGTCAAACCTCAGCAGTTTTATTTGTAGTGATACATGCCGGAGAAGGTTGGAGGTTAAAGTTGATAGGAGGGCCAACAGGAAAGCCAACCAACTTCTTTCAAAAGATTACAACCTTTAACATATTAGGATCTGTCGGCTAACTTTGTAAGCATACATTTGTGTACTCTTCTATGAACTGATCCCCAAACTCCAGACCAATAGGGCTTATAAATATCTCCCTCTTACTACTTTCCTTACATTATTCCTTCATAATGTCCCAACTGTTTAAGTTATTTTAGTTTTTGGTATTGATGTTTAGTGCTTAATGTTATATTTCAGCAGTATTATAGTCTACTCTACTGTTAAGTAATCTATTGTTAGATTTCAGAAGTACATTTACAGGTAGTTAAAATATCTTCCTCATTTTCCTCAGCCCAGTTTTCTCTTTCATCCTTAAAGCATTAGAAAGGCTTTCTTAATCTAGTTAAATTAACATTAAATGTAAAACCATCAGTCTACTGGAATAAAGCTCTCTAGATTTCACTTTCTCCCATTCATTTCAACATTGATTCTTCTGTGACTTCAAAAAAAAAAAAAAATACAGATAAAAATAATGATAAATAAAATAACACAGAAACAAAAAGGGTATAGAAGGACTTTTAGAGCTTGTCTAGTCCTGCTAGACAGGGTGAACTACAGCTGGCTGCTCAGGGCTTTGTCCAGTTTGGTTTTGAATATCTCTGAGGATGGAGACTGGACAACCTCTCTGAAGAGACTGCTCTAGTCTCACACAATGAAAAAAGATTTTTCTAACATTTCAGTAAATTTTCCAGTACCTCCTATCCTCTCACTGGGCACCACAGAGAAAATAATGGCTTCCATATTTTCACTTCTTCCCGTCAGATATTTATGGACCTCAGTAAGATCCTCCCTGATCCTGCTCTTCTCCACACTAAACAGCTGGAGGACTCCCATCTTCATATGAAAGATGCTCCAATCCCTTTTTCATCTTCAAAGCCCTTCTCTGGACTTTCTAGAATTTACTCTCAGTACTATCATCCATCTTATGCTCTATCTATTCACCTAACTCAAAGGACCAAATCATTACACGGATCAAAACTAGTACTGAGAGCAGCTTTATTCTTGCCCTCACTGAGGACAGCACAAGTTTTTCCACTGACTTCAAAAAGAATTAGATCTCTGTTGGTTAGATTAATTCTATCTAAAAAAGATGTGTATTTACTGTAGATACTCATGATGGCCACATGATGCAGAAATGAAAGGATAATTTTTTTTCAGTTATATGCACTTGGTAGTATTTAGACAATAAACAACTTAGTAAACAACTTTTCTCCCCAATGTATCTGAAACATTTAACTTGCAGGTGTACTGAAACCAGTCTACAGTGATACATTACTGCAATCCTACAACTTTGCATTTTAAAATGAGCAGCTACTGCAGAAACTCTGCACTTAATATTATTACTGCTGCATGAGACCAATATAACAGAAAAATCTATTATTCTTAACTTGTATATTTTATAAAAAGGTGAATACAGACCTAAATAAAATTTAAACATTTTTAAGCATCAGATTTGAATTTTAAGCTTCTCCCACTTTTCCCTGCTCCTTCTTTGAAACCCTGGAGAAGAACATTTGGCAAAGCAAAGACTCTGCATTCAACATTTCATAGCATTTAGCTATTGCTATAATTTTAATTATGCAAAACTCAGTGGGCTCTAATAAAATCTGACTAATCTGACTAATACTCTAAAACAAACGTGAGCTACTGAAAGCAATGCTGTACACAAATTCCCTCATGTCATAGAAAATACTCATGCAGCACAGCATACTTCTTCATAGATAAAACAACATCCCATGATGTTAACACCTTGTTTGTCTTCTCTGCAATTAATGACAATCTTCATATTTTTTGTTCTTAAGAAAAAGGTCAACTTTTCTAGTTTCATTTCAGACACACTTGTGTATCATAGCAAATCCAGGGAGAGACTACTATAGATATGATACAAGAAATGTATCAACAGCGGACTACTGTTAGTTCAAATATGAACTATATGCATATTGATATGCACAAAAAGGAGTATTATAAGATTATATTATACTTATATTTCATATTTTAGTTACATTTATGTAATTCAGGCATATACATTACTCTGAGGTAAGATCTACCTTACGGTGCAGACATTTTCCTGAGATTTACACATGAAGGGGATTCTCCCACCATGCCAATTCCACAAATCCATGTTAAATTTAAGGTCTACCAAAGTCAAGGAGAGAGCAGAGACTCAGCAGTATAGTGCTATTACATTTTATTGGTCTTGTGGCAATTAAATTTAAGAAAAACCCTACAGGTAAGGGTATTAATTTTCAGAGCTGCACACAATGATTATACAGAGAAGGAGCAGGAAAACACAGGACACAAAAGACAGTATAGTGAGCTTCTACAGATGGGGAAGTCTTCGCCATAGTAGTGAGAACACAGACTGTTCTCTCTGAACTTGTACCCCCGGACATTTTACAGAGAAGAATTATTTGAGTGTTAGTTTGATGTGTTTTGTGTTTATCCTAGAATCCTATTCTTCATCTCCTTAACACAAGCCAAAAAAAATCTGGAACTTTATGCAGTTTTTATAATGCTTCATGCCAAAACACAGATAGTATTTCTGGATTCTTTTTCTCTTCCTTGACACCCTATAAATGGTGGTAAGAAAATTAAAATTATGAGAACATCTGTGCTTAGGTTTACACTTTTGCTACAAGAAAATAAATTTTTCATAACAGAGCACATTTTTATGTCTCTATCTGTAGTGTCTTTTACCTTGAGTTTTATGAAAACCAGTTTAACCTTGCAATATTTTTATGCAATATCAGGTGGTGAATTTTAAATATAGAAGCAACAAGTAACTTGCTTGAGAGAACAAACAAGATCAAGAATGGAACAGATTCAAAGCTACATTTACAGCTGTTATAGCTTACCCTGTCCATTGTCTAGAGGCACATGCATGAGAATCAGTTACTAAGAATCATTATGCATAACAATATAAATGAAGATCATTATTCTATCTTGACCACTTTACTACTTGCATCATGAAACCCTCAGCTTGTATTGAGGCTAGATGTGCTATTGGGCAAACACATAAGGAGCTAGAGCTTCCCCTACAAGAAGTTAAGCTTTCAGATCATGCACACTCCTTTCTTGAATGTCGCATTTTGATGTAGTGAAATGATACAGAAAGTTTACTGTTTTTAATAAAATGCTAGCAGTAAGGAGAGGTCTTTAAATACAGGAAATGTGACTTTTAACAAAAGAGAAAAACACTACTGTGCAATAGTAAGTTTTACTCAGTAAGAACTTAGTGTGCCTACCAAAGTTTACAGAAGCTGCTACAGAAAAACAGTCATCTCCGTATGAGTCATGGCAACAAAAGTAATAAAACCCCAACCACACAAAACTTTGGTAAGCAGACAACATTATCACTAGTAAAAAGGCAAAGGAAGCAGACTCCACATTTGAAATGAGCTTCTAATGAATTTACAAGCCCAAGAGAAGTGATCAAAACTAATGATTCTGCAGGACCCCATCAGTTTCAGATTAGAGAACATAGTATGTATGTGTATATATATATATAGATCATAGAGTATATTCTACAGAAACATTATCTCATTAAATAGTCCTACCATACCAGGAGGGATGAGTGGAAAGAAATAGACACAAGCAGCTGAAAACAGAAAGGACTTTGATAACAGGATGATGTGAGGCACCCCTTCGTCAAAAGTATTGCCAAAGCTAACCATGCATGCATCTGTTGCAGCTTGGGTCCTGAGTCCTCAAGCCTCAGGAAACCCAGCAATGAAGGAAACAGGCATTTTTGTACAGAACAGTGCCAGACATTTGTACCTTTTCAGCTATCTTTTTCACATGCCCAGTGTGTTTTACAGAGGCTGTGCTATTCATTTGTGCTTCAGTTCAAGGTATGTGAGCAAGCAGACAACAAACCCTTACTTTTCTTAAAGGAAGAATGACCAGCTCCAAGAACAGGGATGTTTTCCATTTTTATGATCAGCCAGTGACAAAGTGAACATTGATAGGAGTTAACAATCCAAACTAAGTTTACAAGAGGATATAACAAGACCCTAAATACTGAAGTCCGAATTTCATGATGAACATGTTTTGTAATGTACTTGGGCCAGTAATTTTAACTAAAAATCTGAGAGTTTTAGTATTTGCTGAAAATGCATTTTGGTGAAGTTGATTTATCTGTAAAACGCCTTGCTACACAAGGGCAAATTTCATACAGATTTGTTTGCTGGTACTTGGCTACAAAAAATTGGTTAAAACCTATTAAAGTAAATGCACCAGAGTGAGAGAAAAAAAGCTTAGAAAAATTTCCTCAGGAAAGCATGAGGGTTTTGCACAGCAAAGGTGCAAAAACTTTAAAAAGACAGCAGTCAATGCTGTTTATAAACCACTGCTGATCACATGTAAGTTAAGCTGCTCTTTGCCAGAAGCAGTAAAACTTGATAATGCAGAAAAAGTGCTTGAATAAACTTTTCAACACACCGCATAGCCAAAAACATTACTAGCAAATATGATTTTGGATTTTGTGAAAAGAAAAAAAGCAAAAATCAGAAATATGCTTCAAAATGTATTTCCACAGTATATAAGACAGGCAACTATGATGAATGGGAACTTACAGACTCTGAAATAGGCAACTGAACTTCTGCCAGTATAGGAATTGTATTGTTCTGAAGGTAATTGTGAGAACATAATTTTACATTAAGAAGCTAAGTGTTCACCTTATGTATTTTTAAAAAAACACCCTCATTAAAAGCTAAAACAAAAATTTTACCAAAACAGGTAAAATCACACAGTTCAAAAAACATGAAATATCTCTAATGTGCTATTCAGAGTCTGTGTTTTAAAAGCTGAAGGACATACATTTACACACACAAAATAAAGCTATCACTGCTTTTTGGTCTGCAGAGTATTTTCAGTTATTTTTCCTTATTCTTGGAAACATACATTACTCCTACTTAATACAGCAGCATGCTGAAATTTTATAACATTTTGGATTTCTTTGAAGTGAAAAGTCCATTTTATTGTTTTTTAATTAAATCTATTTCCCCGAAAGGTCTTTAAAGGCTCTACAAACTACCTTGCATTTTATTATTGCTGACAGTTATCTAAACCACGCTTGAATGCCCTCTTTATCCTTTAGTGAGCAATTGAAAGATCATATGCTAAAAAGACTTGTGCTTTCTCTTCTTCTAGCCCTATAATTAAGGCATTTTAATACATTTCTTCATAGTCATTAAGAGAGCACAATGTTAAAAATTAATGAAATGAGACAATTTTGAGTTTAACAACCATAAATACACACAACATAAATTTGTCTCAATTGTAGATAAGAAAAAAAAGCCTTATTGAAATCACATGATGAGATTACGGAATTGTCAAGATTTTGCCTTTGCTGTCTAAGGGTATTTAAATGATGTATGGTAGCTTGACAATATTCCAGTGTTGTTACATACCATACAAGAGAGGTAAACATTTCTGTCAAACATTCAAATTCCATTGGGTTTTTGTTTACCTTATATAGATTTCTATAAAAAGAAGTGGTATTGCTGGATGATGCTGAAATGGGGGAGGAAAGAGGAAGCAAGACAAAGACATAGGAAGGGGAAAATGATCTTAAGTCAATTGTACAAAACCTGACATATAATGAAAAACACCACTATAATAACACCCACTTACAGCAGTATGTTAATGCTTATAATAGAATAAATAGGATTGTCTTAATTGGGATTTTTTTCTTAAGGAACAGAGATCACCATATTAATGTATCACATATTTTTGCAACACAGTAATAAGTGGGGTTCTTTTGTTACATGGCTAAAGAAATTCAGTGCTTCTAAGTACATCATCATCACCTCTATATACACCAATTAAATATAGGGTGCAACTCTACTGTAGACACATTAGTACTGAGTATTTCCAAAAGACATTACAAATGAGAAAATTATATAGCTTATATTTTAAAACTAAGTTAAATTTTAAAACTTAAAAAGGCTTATATTCTTTATGCTTAAGTTCTTTATGCTTTCTCATCTTAATTTAAAAAGATGCAGTGTAACACAGAGCAGGAAGGTAAGGGAGGTTTTATTCTCTTAAGAAAGACAAAATAAAAAAAAAAAAGAAGTTGCTCTCCAGAAGACTTTTTAGGGTTGTCAGACTGTTATATTATAAACAACCTTATTAGTCCTTTATAATTACAATAGGTACCTCTGGACAAGATCGAGCAGACATGACAAATGCTTCCGACTTCTTTTTAAATCGAACCTGGAAGGTCATCGCTGAACAAACAGAATGCTATACAACTGGGGCCATAAATTGTGAAAGCTAACAAAAAGGTAAGTTTTTTAATATTAAAAATTAAAATTATTCAGTTCAGAATTTTCTGTGTAAGATCTGGAAATAGGAGAATGAAATAGTTTAAAAAGAGTAAATAGGTAAAGAAAAATAAATCTTTAGAAACTTTATTATCAAAAATTTTTTTGGCAGTTGAACCTGTATTTTACTATTAATACAATGTCTTTAGAGTAGTTGCTTTATTTTGCAAATAATGTCTTACAGATAACACCTTAATGAGTATTTATCCATGTTTGCATTTACTTTTTTTACAGCACTATGATTGCATTTACTTTTTTTACAGAACTATGATGAAATTATGGACAGTTAAAATAAAACCAGTCTCATATCCATGGGATTTGCTTGCTGCTATCCTCACATCAAGTCAGTAAAAGGATAGCATACTACTGTGCATTTTTCTTAACATTTTTATTTTGTTTTAGGATCATTTAACAGTACTGGTAGTTTTGGATTCAATTTAATTTGCATGGAGATAAACAGCAACTTAAGTGACTGGAACTAGAAACCAGTTGATGGATTCACTTTTAAACCTCATATTTCAGTTTGGAGAGGAAATGTAAGGATTGAATTAGAAAGCTGTAAACTCTTGATGAGAATTAGTGGTATTGAACAGAAGAAAACAAAACCTTCAGTTATTTTCCTTACAGTTAGGCTGAATGAAATTGTAAATCAACAAAAGATTTGGACAGCATTCAAATCAACAGCTTTACCTAATAAAAGTTCTAACAGAGCAATGAGCATACCATTTGAAACAAATATGAAATAAATATGAAATATGAATGACTTTAAAAAGAACCATATGAGAAGCAAAACAGTAAAATCACCAAAATTCAAGCAAAGGAAATTTGAACTGAAATGTATGATGGGCAATTAAGTACCTATTTTGACAATTCTAAGTGGTCAAGTTTTTAAAGTATGACACAGAAACCTTAACCTATCTATATATGAGTGATAAATGAGGCATTTTGTGTCATTACATTCCCATAAATCACCTTCTTTAACTGCTGATGGCTTTTATCAGCTCTAACCTTTTCAAGCTTCTATCAGAGCGCTAACATTTTCAACTTTGACACATATGCAGTTTACAAATTCTGCAGCTGATTAACTCTGGACAGAAGCTCATTGCCATTGTCTTCTTCAAGTTTGGTTACAGATTCCGTGTATCAGAAACTCACAGGCATCCTTTGTATGCCAGAAAATACAACTTCACTTTGTTGGGCTGGGTTGAAAAGGATCCAAGGTATTTCTCCTTTTGCAGCAAGTAAATGAGAATATACTTTCAAAAGTAGTCTTCTACAGAAAGACTGAAATATGTGTAATTTTAATTTATTCCAAATAAACAGCACTGTCCAAAAGAAAAGAAATAAAAGTAATATGATCAATTTTACATGACTTTATAATATAAACATGCTTGGAATAAAAAAAAAACTGACTACACAAGAAATGTTGCTGTAAAAGTTTCTGAGGTAAAAAACACAAAAAAGTTGAAAAAATTCTAGTCATTGCAGTGTATTGTATATATGATATTACAGAATATTGCAATTATAAACTGATCGGTATCACGGGCCCTTAAATCATTTTGTGGGATCCCTCACTAAATTCCTCTCACAACTATTTTGCGCATTTTAAAGTTTAAAAATAGCATTATCTTGAAACTATATATTTCAAAGATTCAATTTCAGCATCTCAGCACTTAGAACATGAAATGAATTCAGCCATTATATACTCAGAATACAATAAATGAAAGCAGAAAACAAAGGAGGAAAAAATATTTTATCCTGTGTAAGTAAACCTAGAGATTTCAAGGAACACTAGCTTTCTGTAGGAACTAAAATTAAATTACCTACCTGCCTGACACATTCAAATTTTGCTACAAATAGATGATAAAATAGTTTACAAAATGACATCTAGGTGTTTGTCTTACAAAACATTTTAACTTACTGTACTATGCCAAAAATAAGAAGACAGCCATACAGTAGCTCTTTCTGCCTTAGTAGTATCAAGACAGTAAGAATGGTACCAAAGCTTTAATCTAAACACTTGTATTTGCACTATTTTTTAAATTTAAAAATATGCAGAATATAATTGCAGATATATTTCATCTATTGAAACAGCAGTGACTCGTGACTATATTCCAAGATATAATTAACCTAGACACTGAAACAAAGCCCAGGTTTAAAGAGATACTGTCTTTAATAATACTAGTGAGACTGAAATTTTTATGTTGGTTGTGTGCCTACTGGAAGCCTGGTACTTCACATGGTATTAGTTTTGATAAGAGCTAACTAGACATCAGACCTAAATAATGAAACATGAAGAGACAGGTTTAGAACATGTAAATAGGAATGTCTGCAGAGATTCTCATGCAGCTGATTGGTTGATAAACAACACATCTTAGAAAAACAGTGGATGAAGAAAAAATTTTTGCAGTATCACAATTTAGCCTTGTAGTGTCAATATTTAAGGCCTATCCATAAAAAAATGGAAGTTCTTTATTTCACTAATAATGTTATACAACAGAGAAGCCTAAGTTGCACTTTGACAATACAGATGTAAATCTTGGAATGTCTGTAAGTATTCATGACAAAGGCACATTTATCATTTAAATAAAAAGACATGATTTCCTGATGTTCATATCAAAGACTAGTGATGGATGAGAAAATGCTAATCAAATGAAAAGAAGGAACACAGATGCGTACTATTTAGATTAGGAGAGGGAAATGAGGACCTTTTTCCTAAATAAAGATCTAAACATTCATAAAGTATACACACAAACATATACATAAGTGAATATAACACATTGTGCATGCTTAGGAGCTTGACAAATTCTCTAGCAGAAATGCTACAAATGCTAACTAGAATAACTGCCAATTTACTTAAGGGCAGAAGAAGCCACATAATACTGATGTTGATAAACTCCAGTTAATTGCTTATGAATTTATACATTCAGAAGCAATTTCAGCTTTCTTCTATTAAAATTCAACAAGTAATAAAACAGAATAATGTAAGTTTTTCTTCTTTGTAACTTATTTTCTAATGCCTTAGTTCTAGGTTTAAATTATACTTCTGTAACATCTTCCTTATGTAACATAAAACTGCATAAAATCAATCTAAATATTACTGAAGACAAAAATATAGACTACTCAAATGGGATGCAATATTGCAAGATAAATGTGGAACTTCAGAGGCAAACTTTATTGGAAACTTTTACATTTTTGATACTCAAGTCACCTTACTTCAGTGTCTTGCTTTATGTATAACCAAATTTTATCCAACTAATTATGCATGTTTAGGAAGAACTAATAGACATGAAGAATTTTGCTTACTGAGCATGAGAGTCACAACCACAGTGAGAGTCACAGCCAGTGAGACAGCCCAAAGTTTGTTCAATTTGCAGATCCATATGCAGTGGCAAGGTCCCATGAGGTTCAATGATACTTTCACAAAGTGCTGTCAAATTATGGTAACATGCAAGTCCTTAAAATGCATCTTTCTCATACTCCTTTAAACAGGTAGTAACTAAAAAGAAAATCCCTCTGATACTTTTCCATTAAAATTCTGAAATGACTGAACAACGTCTTGATATCCTCCTCAATAAAGTCGCTGTAGTTCTGAACAGCGAAAGAAAAGCCTCTTTGCTAACTGGAGAACTATTCATCAAACATACTTGTTTATACCTTGCTGTAGTTATGAAACAAATAAAGTACTAAAAAACTGAAAATAATTTAAGAAATGAGTCCCCATCACACAGTTTTCAAGAATTTACAAGAAGGAACATTTTACAGTCTCTACAAAAGTACATAATTGAACATAAACTGGTGGTACGGAGGCAGAAAATATATATTTGAATGAAAAATATTCTTAATGCAGCAATGTATTTCTTATTGTTAAATAATTTTTACCTGACCAGAAATGCATTTGAAGTTAAGAATTATATAACGCAGCGTTTAAAAAAATTACATTAACACCAACAAGCATCTTGCTTTGCCACTCAGAAGCTTTAGTAAGACACATCTGATGATGTGCTTAATGCAACTTGTCCAAATATCCTCAGTGCCTCCATTAACACAAGATTAGTGTTCTAGGGAAGCAGATTCTTTGCTCTGGAAACAGGAATCCATATTGTACAATCCCTCAGAAGAAACAAAATGTAGGAAGTTTCAATATATACATTTCAGTCTCATCTTTAATCAAAAGAAACTCTCTCAGAGCTCTCACAGACACTGAATGGAAACGTGGTACACTATAGTGTATTTCTTTCTCCCTAAGCCAAGATTTAGGCCCAAGGAATTTGTGCAACTGAGTGGAAATGTGATTCCTGTCCATTAACTGCCCAGGGACTACTGAATCTACTCATTTTGTACTTCAAATTACTTAGACTGTGCATTAACCTCACCAGTCCCATGCTTTTAAATGCTTTATTTACTGAGTCCTATCTGTAATCAGCTATTGACATTATTTATTTTTCCCTTATATTAGTACATATAGTTTTGTATTCTATACGTAGTTATTTGTCATTTAATATATTAAAGGAAGCTTAAGACAAACAAAATTCCTCCACCTCTTGGACCTTTTTTGAAAAATTTACTGGATGCTCAATATATATAATATTCAATAGCATGTGAGAATAATTTTTATGCAACTCTGATAGTTAGAAAGATAGATAACTCAATTATTAGATCATCTATCAAAATATTCAGATGTGTAAGAGGCTACTAAAAAGATTGATGACTGAGAAAGTCCACTGATTTTCTAGCCATCATATCCACACATTTGGCTAGACAACATTTTTCGCTGCCTTCACAAGCAAGCTTCATTACCCATCACTCCACTGAAAAGAGTTTATTATGAGGCTGCCATCTTGGCAAGACTATTATTTAGATGATAAATGTTGGGGGAAAAAGTGTGTCTAGATTTTTTTTTTAACATGAGCTTTTTGACAGATAAAACAAACAGCATCTACATTTCTAATTAACTTAAATTTGGCATATACAAATATAGGTCAGTAAAGCTATGATATGCTACTAGATTATCTTCTGTCTGAATCTCGCCCTTAATTTGCAAAATGTAAATTAACTAATTAGAAGAAAAGCAGCATTATTTGTGACAAAATGCTGCTTCTACTTTTTTTGCTTTGTGACATTTACTATCAACTGTAGTCCTTCATTTTAACTTCTAGTAGATGGATAATTATGCTCAAACTAATTTATTAGGCTTTTAGCATTGCAACCCAAATAAAAACTTGAGATTTCTGAAGGCAAAGAAGCACAACAACTGAAACATGCAGCTAAATGACATACTTGCCAGTTTTACTTCATTCACAATAATATGCTCTTAACATATATTGCATGTATACAGGTATGAATATTTTCACTTTCAATGTTCAAGTACCTGACTCAAAGGAAAGTCCCTATTAGTATTCTTGAAATTTCCTTGAAGTCTCTGCATCCCTTCTGTGTGTGATGCACAGTAACAATAATACACTTATGCTCTGTTTATTAGTACTAAAAGTTAAATTTCACTTTAGATGCCTATTACCCTCTTCCATTGTAATTTGAAATGGATTAGACTAGCACATCCAGAGTTAGAAAAAGGAAGAGGGTGCTGATCATTCTTGAGTTTCAGCCCAGCAACTTGGCCTTGTTAAATAAAAAATATATAATAGCTTACAGGGAGGCATTCTTTTTGCTTTGGATTTGTTTTAACTAGTAGTAGGTAGATAAAGAACCAACACTAAAACATACATTGAAAATGTCAGATGTAAATGTCAATTAAAAATTACAAGGAATTCTGAAAGGTAAGGTCTGTGGGGGGTTGACATTCTTTGACATAGTAGAGTGTGTGCAACCAGGCCTTTGGCAAGAATAGCAGGATCTATGCTGTCAGCTCTTATCGTACATAAACTTAGATGCTTGTCTAATCTGAATGAGAAATACCAGGAGAACTCAAGCTGAAGCCTTGCAGTAATATGGAAGGAAGCTGAAAATGCTCTGTCTAAACCATATGAATTTCCTGTGACAAGAAAAAATTTAAGACGGTAGAGAAAAATATAAGAGAAAAATAATGTAAACGAAGACATATACTGCTTCATTTACTATTTTTTAAGTTCAGGATGTAACAATCTAGTCGTGAAAGAGGCTTACATAAGAGCATTAAATTATAATGAAAATCCCTGTTTCATGCCTGTATGAAATACAATACCTAAGGAGAGCAATGCATGAAAATATATACTTAATATCAATCACTCAATTACAAATGATGATATTAATAAAATATAGTATGTTCCTTCTTTGCTTTGACAAAAATTAGTTTTGATACAAAATAAAACAATCTACAATAATCAGCTAAACAATTAACTTATGCTATGCATAAGCCATGGTCTCAGTCAAAATGTCTTCATGCTCTGCTTTCCAACCACATAGCTGAAGAGAGCATGACAGATTTAAACATAATTTATAGCATTATTTTTGAGCTGGAGCAAAAAATATATTTTTCATAAGATACATGTTGATTTTTATACTGTTCATGTGTCATTAAATACAGACAAAAACAATTAATATGAAATGCTATTGGAGATAGGCTGAATGTATCCAGGACATTTGCTAAGTGCAGAGATACACTTCTACATGTGTTTGTGTATGTATATTTGAATGTACACTTGTATCTGTTATTCTTGCAGAAGAACACAGAATTTTATCATCTTCACAAAGTAGACTACTGCATTTTCTACTAGAAAAGTAGTAGAAAATGGCATTTTTCACTGCTTTTGGTTCTCTTGTCTACAAACAAACATATCTTACTCAGTGCTACTAAGGTTAGCAAGTTGGCATAGTAATTAACTTTAAAAAAGTTAATTAGTTTTGAAGAAACTTAATATATAAAGTCCTAAGCAGTAAAAATCACCCTAAACTCTCTCTTCTATCTACATCCACTTTTGTTTAAGATTAATTTAGTAATTCAAGTGGAGCCAGAATGAAGAGAAAAAGGAGCATAGCAAAACACAGCATGTGTGAAAATCTACAAGCATCAGATAGCTAAACAAACCCTAAGTCCCTCAGTGTTGCAGTAAGGTCAAAACCTTTCAGCATTGTACCAATGTGTCAAAATATGTCAACAAACCATCATACTTCAAGAAGAAGAATGACCTTTCAGTTCTTTATGTTTGGGCTGCTTTGGATACTGGGTATGCATGAACAGTTTTCCTAGCCACTTGACAAATGTAACTCCCAAGATTTCTTCCAAGTCTAGTTGTTACAATGGTTTTCAGTTCACCAAAACAATTTTTTAAACCATCTGCAACTGAAGAATACTAAACTTGTTAATAGAACAAACATCTACAAACCCACAGCAGATCTCCCTCTTCCCCTAAGACCTACAATCAGACATTTATTACTTCAACAGTCTTCACAGTAACCTGTTAAAACCAATTTAAAGAGATGAATAGCAAAAAATGCCTGTAATTCTGATCTCCTGATTCAGACTTTGCTTACATACAATTCATCCTTACTGTCAACTGTAAATGAATTTGAACACAACACTTTTCTCAGAAAAACCTAGGAACACATTATCTGTGTTTGTGTTGTGAAATATAATCCTTGGCATAATTTCTGTTTGCGCTTATATGGATTAAATACCTTTTTATTAATCTACAGGGCTCTATAATTTAATAATTTTACTATGACTTACAGCTATGAACTGAAGCCCCAAGATCAGGCATAATGTACCAATTAACAACACAATGAATTTAGGCTTCCAAAAAGTGTGATTATTATTTCAAAATTACTTACGGGAAACTTAATTTTATTTATTCTTCCAAAAAAGCAGAAGCATAGGACTAAACAATTAGAACGCAAACGAATGGTGGAAGGAATTTAGTACAGAGATGACTTACCATTTTTATTCAAAGAGAACAAGAAATGCTTCTTTTTCACTATGTGAAATTGCCTTTAGTTTAATAACAGTGTCAAATATGACATTTTCCTACGTTTTTCCTCACCTATAGTAAAGTTTCTTCAGCTAATAATGACGTCAAGCTATCTCCTGGGACTCTCTAGAAATTACATTCCAGACTGTACATATGCCTTAGACATGCTTGAAGAAGACAGAAAATGTAAATTGCTGTGTTTGAGTTTAAATCTTACAGCAAGTCACTGAGAGTGCACCAACTAATTACTGTTTGAACCATGTGTTGCTGATCTGTATATCCTTAGAAAACAGCAGTCATGCCTGTCAGCTCTGACTACCAGACTTTTACAGCTAGGACTCCAATTTTTAATTTAAGTTTAAAAAAAGTTATAAAATCAGACATTATGGAGGAAATAAAAAGAAACAGCAACATTCATCTAAACACTAAAATAATTTACAACATGTTTGCAGACCCCATTTTAAAATGCAATCCGTGTAACTTGCTGTTCATGCTCTCCAAATTACCTTTGGTCACACTACCTTTTCAATAGCTTTTATTCTCATAGTTACAATAAATACACCAATGTAGACCAGTGAAAAATGAAAAGCGTAGTATCTACTACTTGGGCACAAAGCAATTATATTCTGTACATGGAGTTTCTTTGTTTACCCAGTGGCAGTGTAAGCTACAGTCTGCTCAGTGGATGCCACCGCTCTGGAGGAATAAACATACTGGTTTATACTTCCCCCTTTCTGGAGGGAAGTATATTAATCACTTTATACTAAGTTTGTCTAGTATATAAAATAGCTCTTTTTCCTAAAACATAACTCTGCAAAATCAATCTGGGAACATGGAAGACCAAACTTGCCTTTACATATTTCTTTCTTATTGAAAAATCTCAATATCTAAACAACATCTTAAATTATAACCGTGCAAATCCACTGACAAGGTACACTTTGTACATTTTTAATGTGAAGCTTAATTTGAAGATGAAGTTGCAGTGCACCACTGCAATTGAAAATTGCTTAACAATACCATTGATGTATGAGCCATAAAAAACCTCACTAAGCTGTCCCTGCAGAACTCAGAGTAATAAAAAGGTGTTCTTCTGCACTGAGGTGAACAGACATGGTTGACTGCATCTAGGGAGCTGTTCTGTTAAATGAGAAAGTGCCATTTCTTTCCTGTCAGTACAGACCAATTTAAGACAGTCACAGATTTAGTTAGCACAAAGTACAGGATTTAATGAAATACACACATAACAGCAAACAAGCCCCAGCTATGTTCAAAGCTTTCAGTCAGATTCTGAATAAAATTCATCTTGCATCTGTGACACATGAGAAAAGAACACAGAAACTTTTCCAGTTTGACTTGCTATTTTTAGATAAGCAATAAAAAAGCTAAACAGAAAAGGTCTAAATCCTCTCACTTTCATTCCCTTTAAAGTATCTAGATTTGTGTTTCTATCCACATAAAACAGGTAATACAGATTTTCTCTTGCATTTCATTTCTGCTTTAAGTTCAACCAACGGATCAGGTTTAAAAAACCCTAAACTATTATTTGAATGTCATATCATCTGTATTGTGAACTCATGCTTGTTGTCCAAATAATTTCTCTTTCAAGAGGAAGGGAGACACAAAGGTGTGGTAAATTGATTGAGAATCTGGTTGTCTTTTGAGAGACCTCTGCACAGACTGATTAAATAATACAAAATTGGTGCAGAGTTTGTGCAGTTACACCTGTGTTCTTTCATATAAATAGTTCCAGAGACCAATGAAAGTTAACTGTCTAACTAACATGCAGCCTAACCTGTCAACATGTGTTCATTAACTCAACTGTCATTATATTAGAAACTACAGTAATTCAGAACTCATTTCAGAAGATGTGGCTCTGTCAGCTTGGCCAAACAGTACCAAAATTAAAACTAACAGGATTTATTCTTTAAAAAATCCCCACAGAAATCTGCCTAATTTCCATAATTAACCTAAATTTTCGATTTAGGGTGTAACTAATCTTACTATGGAGAGTTCTAGTTTCCTTTATATGAATGTAAATTCACTATATTTAAGAATCAACCATTTTGGTAGTTGTTTCCAATACAAACAGCTGCAACAGTAGATAGAGAAAAATCTCAAAACTACTTCCAAAATATGTTTTATTGATCCACGTATCATTCCAGTCTAGCTTTTGCAACATTAAAGATATTTGACTAACAGCACAGTGAGAGATGTTATTCCATTTTTGAAGTTGAATTGTTAATTGGTGCATGTTAAAATTAAAATGAAGTTAGCAACAACTTGGTTTCTTGATAAAAGCATAAGAGAAGTTTCCTTTAGAAATGTCAGATGCAAATGGTACACACTATTCTCAAATGTTTTACACTAAAATGTGGATAGACACTCCATAGCACAAAAAAAGAGACAGAAACTGCAATGGTGATTTTACTAAAAAAGAACAACTGGATCAGTGCCTTCATTCTACCTGTCAATGCAATTTTCACCACATCTCAACTTAGTATCTTTAAGCTCAAGTTACCTGTTTAAAATTAACTTCTTGGAGGTATTCTTCTCTGATACCATAATGGATGCCTTCAAACACACCCTTTACACTCAGAAAGTATTCCTGTACATCTCAGTACATCTAATGGTCTTCCAGCCTGAGCTGCTCCATTTCTTTTACACTGATGTGCAGTTAAGCACTGTTTGCATCACAATCTTTCCTGCTATTCTCACCATTTGCCTAGATATTGTACATACTCAAATTTCTTTCTAAGTTTTATATTCAGTGTTTCACAAATTGTTTTCTACAACTCTTCTATACTATAATATCATCATCCAACAATTGACAGCCTTCCACGTTTTCCATTACCTTGATTCAAGTTTTCCAATTCTCTGCTTTCTGGGACTGTCAAGTAAGAGCAGGTCCTTTTCATATCAATCAAGAATGTTGAGAATAATGCTGCAGAGCATAATTCTACATATTGATGATGTTATTATCAAGATCTGTTTTCCCCTTCTCTGCTGCTTTCGATTGAACCTGCTTTTAAGGTATGGTATTTCCAAAGGTAATGCAAGTTATTTTCACATTCAGCTGAAATACTAATGGTCACCAGACTAGTCTCTGATATTGGCAAACACCCCCTTTCTGTTGCATGTTCACACACTTGTGCCATGTTCTCCACTATCCTTCTCATGGTCTCTTGTGGACACTGAGAAGACTTCTAAATTTTGCTTTAAAAAAATCTGTTATTAAAATTTTAATTTGTCTCACTATCTTGCTTAGGGTTCTAATGTACAGAAAATGGCATTGAAGATGAAGCACTGTGTTTAATATTTTTTTGGGAAAAAATCCTCCAGTGAGGAGGTGTCCAGTACCATGGAAAGATTTATAAATATTCACAATAATGACTTTTAGAACAATAAAGCAAAAGCATTTTAACCATATTTAAAAGAAAATATCTTTACACCAATACCATCAACATGCCACGAAATTCTGTCTAGCACAACTTATTTCCCCCTTTATCCTGAAAATACTTACTACATTTTAAACCTGAAGATAATTGTAATTATTGCTTCAAATGCACAAAAGAAATACTTTATTAATAAATAACCACTGTGAAACAGTACTGTCCTACCTACAATGACAATGAGCAATAATGTCCTTTATACACAAACCCCACTTGGTTAGACTGGGAAGATTTTTTAACAAATTTGTTACTTTGTACATATTCCAAAACATTACAGCAAAATCTTCTAAGTCAGATATTAAAAAACTGACATATAACTTCTGTACCAAAATAACTTACTCTGTCATTTAGCATCACTGTAAAATCACCATATATATTTGCTGCATGTTAGCAATTAACATCTCAATTTTTCATAAATATTTCAGCGCACCAACCTGAAATGCTAATTAATGACATTCAAAATGCCAGATTAGTAACATGTAGAGTCAGTAGTGCTTTATCCAATAACTTATTTTTAAAATGAAGTCCTATTGATCTATAAGGAAAAAGAATAGAAATATACCTGTTCCAGTAGCTCCAAAACTGGTCCTGCAAGTGGGCTTGGTGGCTACTTTCATCACCAAACGAGGCTTTGCTTTCAATCCAGTGAATTATGTGTCCTTCCACAGCTAGGGTGACAGTAGAAAATAAACTGAACTCTAAAAATCACACTCAACAGCCTCTAAGACTGTGTTAGGGAACATTCTGTTTACTCCACAATCAACCACATAATTAATGCTTGCAACTGTGTTACATATTTGTAAAAATTATCTTTCAAATATATATATATAGGGCATTTTAAAAAATACCAGAAAATACTTTTAGCAGATAATCACATGAATTTCAGTTTAATTACACCCTGTTCCAGTCATCTGCATTTATTTTAACACAAAGAGAATGTAAAGAAAAAGAGATTAGACTAAGAAGCAGTTGTATTCTTCTACTACCCTTACTTTGTTGGAAGGTAGCTGTCAGGTAAGAAATTGGAAACTTTTGTTGAATGATAAAAACAGTTAGCTAAGCTGCTAAAGATAGACACTTGCCACCAATCCAGAATGGAAGGTATAAGAAAGGGAAGGAAATTTATACTGGACATGTGTCTGCTTCCTTTCTTTTGTAAAACCAGCAATGTTTAATCAGAAAGAAGTTAGGAGTAAGAAGGCTTATGTGAAAAAATGTGGTTTTGAATTTCTGTTTCTTTCTATGCTTTGGTATTTGCTTTGGTTCATGTCTTTCCTCATTTCTTGCAGGAGTGAACTACTAATATTAATAAAATAATCTTTTTTTTAAAAAAAAGGAATGTCCTCTCTGAAACTGACAATGTAATTTTGCAGAAGAAACAATGAACCTCACTCTAAGAGACCATTCTTTCTCCAAAAAGGTGTTGTTGGGTATTGATGCTGTTGAGCCAGGGATGGGCGAAATGACTCGTATGATTTCAGAAGGCAAACTGAGTGTTTATTCAAAAGCACTTCTCTCTTTTATAGAGAACATCGTGAACATTAATTCCATTGGTCTTAATGTAAAAACATTTCACCTGATTGGTACACTGCTCTTAGGTCAGTGTGGTAGAACATATCTATAAAAATATGAACAGAAAGCAAGATAATAGATTGTTTACATTCCTCTTGGATTTATTCCCAGGCTTAGCCTGGCAGAAATCTTTTTCTTTTTCTCTCTGACTGAACTGAGAATATCCACAGGGTATTATTGCTAACATCTTTAAAAATGTTACCTTTATTTTGAGTGACCTACAATATCTACAACCGTGATGCTTTAGTCTAAATTTCACTTGGACTGAGGTTTTCAGAGAACATGCAAACCTAGAAGCACTACACAGAAAGATTACAAGAGGCTATAGCAGCAAATGATTGACCACAGATGGCAGAATTCCTCAGGGAATCTGGGAAAATAACTCATGAAGTCACCACGCTAAGCTCTACGTGCCACCACTACCTTGCTATCAGTAACCCTGTTAACTGCTGTAGGACTATACTACTATATCCTTCCCCACCCCCAACACCTTTAGACCCCAGGAGACATAACAGCTGAGGTATAATCAGCTCAGAAGCTCTTTCTAAGAAACATCTGCCTTTCCTAGGTATGTACTGCGTCATAAAGAAAAGAATCCAAGGATTGCTATACCTTAGTTCAGAACAGACAACAGATAGAACATGATTTCCTGTAAGTCTCAAGTCATTTAATAATTTGAAAGAAGCAATGCACTATTATTTGAATTGGAGACAAATATATGCAAACGAATTAATGACTATTTTTAACCTTTTTTCTAATAGGGTAACATTACAAAAAGAATTCTTTTGAGTGTTCCCTGGTTTCCCTTCTCAAGAATAAAAAAAAAAAAATAGTTGCTTTTCTAGTTTCCTTTTGATTAGGCTCTGGAATAGGTGGGACATAATCTCATGTTTCTAATATAAAAGTGGCTACCCTTAACATCAAGTATGTACTGTGTTTATTATGGTCCACATTGCTGGGCAATCTTACTAATGTGTACAACTTTCTGAAGAGCAGGTAAAGAAGGAGGCAGGCTCTTTTCACTGGTGTCCAGTAACAAGACCAGTGGCAGTGGGTACACACTTAAACACAGGAGGCTCCACCTGAACATCAGCAACATTTTCACTATGTAGGTGCCTGAGCATAGGCACGTTACTTAGAAAGGTTGTGGATTCTCCCTCCTTGCTGATATTCAAGAGCTGTCACATGGCCGCAAGTCCAGAAAAGGTAGACGAACTTTAACATGACCTTTATACTTACTTTTTTACCTTATTCTTTCTTGCTAATCAGGCTTTTAAAAAACAGTAAAGAACTGCAGAGTTGCATTTGGATGCAAAGTGATGGCAAAAGAATAACTGCACAATGACCTATAGGTGTAATGTAATAATCTTAAGACTACTTTGAACTATTTGGTCTATAAGTAAAAACATTTATAGCTATTTCAGAGTTTAGTTCAGAAGGGCAGTGGGTAGAATACATCAGAGGGAGCAGGGATTTGGGGGTTTTTACTGTTGCTTTTTTCCCCCTTTTTTTTTGAGAATGAGATAAAAACATGCAGCGACTAAAGAAAAAACACTGGGTAATACAATTTAGGATCAAACCTCTCTGACTCAAACTAGAAGTTCTTAAAATTATTCAGTAACTCCTGAAGAGACTTATTTGCAGTACCCTATAATATGCTTCACTTAAGTAGACATAGTATTTTAGCATGAGTACTTCTACACTAAATAATAAAAATTCTTTTAAAAGACTTACCTACTGGCACTTCTAAAATAAAGTCTGGTGTTTTGTCATAACCCTTTGCACGAAGCTGATCTTCAGCTGTACATAGAAAATAAGAACTACTGTTTATAAAACTATTCCATTAAGTAGGCAGCAGCATAATTAATTTCATTCTAAATAAGAGTGCAAGAATTACTAATGCAGTCATACATATCTTTCTTCTGCATACAATGCTGTGTCAGATTAAATGAACCTTTGTAGAAAACCTGAAGCAAGGATATAAAAATGCCTCTTTGTCATCCCTGCATTTTTATGTCTTCATTATAAACATCATTAATTCAAGCTGTCATACACTATTTTATAACCTCCAAATATTCAAAATAAAGAGGTATATTCACGGATTGAAAGAAGAGTCTCTCCACCTTCGGATGTGTTAAGATTAATCCTACCAACACCACAAATGTAGATAAACTATTGCTGTTGCCTTGGTTTTATTTTTAATGTTAGCATAAAGTCATTAAAGAAAAAGAGCAAGAAAATCCTTCTCTCCCACAAATTTATCAAATTAAAGAAGAGTCATAATTTTAGTTTATCTTGTATTCTGGATTTTGTAGAATTTTTCTGATTTCTGAACATAAGAAGATTTAGACATTCTGCTAACATTACATCTACAACTTCATTACTTAAAATTATTAGAGCTGAGTATTTCAAGAAATAATAATGAGTGAGCAAGACAAAACTGCAAAAGGCAAAAGATACTCCCTTCAAAAAAAAAAAAGAAAAAAAAAAGGAAAAAGCCCATGCTACCCCTTAATATTTTTAAACTATTGTCCTTGATTTCTGATACCATTACATTGGTATTTCTGAAACACCATTCTCCATTAGAATTTGGAGTGACCTGGTCATTCAATTCCAGGCATGGCTTTCTGTCTTCACCCAAGCTCAACTAATGGCACTACCTAGTAACAAGTAAGGCTGTGTAGCCCCTTAACACCTACTGGGCTGTTGACATTGCCATGCATCCCATTCGCCTTTCTACATCACCTCTGATTAAAATTAATGGTCCATTTTCACTGTTGGGTAGCTTATTTCCAATCCATTTATCAGGTTAGGACAGTAGTTTCATGGCCAGTGTTCAGAACTCAGTTTTTGAATACTTTGTGCAAATCCTGAAAGGTCAGCAGTTTGAGTCCAAGTAACATTTTAATGACAAGGAAAACATACTAACTTAGAAATCAAAATACTGTAATATTGCCAAAATCAAATCCTCCCACTCTTTTTCATTGAAAAAAATAATTTGGAAGCATTTTATACAGTGAACTAATTCTGAAATTGGGACAGAAGTAAATTTGGAAAGCTGAACATTCATGTCAGTGTAAACTGCAATAGGTGTTTATTCTTTTTGAGTGGTACTATATATATATTTTTTAATTTTGAGATCATTTCCTCACTATTAAAAGACTACACTAAATAGAAGTCTTTGCAATGAGACACTTCATTATCACATGATAAGAGATTATCACTCTTATCACATGATAAGATCATGAAAGACATTTCTAGGATTTGGAGACAGACTTGATTTTTGACTAATTTTTGAAATTTAGATTGTCATGTATACAGATAAATTATGTTAAGGTCAAGAAGGTTCTAATTTAACAGAACCTCTGAATAGAAAGTTTTATGCCATAACATAAAAATAAATTAATGTTCTATGTAATCTTTTAATCCTTATTTTAAAAAACCAACAAAACAACTTTATCCAAATCCAGTTAACTGCAACCTGCTCTTAAATGTTTAAAAAAATCTAGCATAGACAACATGATGTCTCAGCTGAAATTTTGTTCATTTAAGAGCAATAGCAATGGAAAGGTCAGTCTTTTCTTTCACATCTAACAAATGGTAGAACCACAAAATAAGGGAAATGCAACTTAAAAAAACTTACTGAAAGCCAAAACCGATGTAAACACATGTTTCATAGGTCAACATGGCAGGTCTCTGAACTGGAATCTGCATCAGCATTACTTTTAATATTCTTCAGCAGATTATTTTTTCAAGGGTGCCTGATTACTTTAAAAATATTTTCATACTAATTCATGGCTCAGAAAAGAACATATTTTTTGTTTTATATCTGGTTCTAAAGGTCTTCATGTGGTTTCTCCTAGCATTCTGTACTGTGATTAACATTGGAAAACATATTAAAAAACATGTTCATTATTGATGTATCTATCATGTGCAGAAACAGAACTTTGCATTACTATTTCTCTGAGTGTTTTGAAGCTTTATAACTCTGGAAAAGAAATAATTACTGAAACTCCTCACGATCACCATAAAAATTTTGTTTTAAACCATAACACCATCAAAAAGAAGTACTAGCTTTTCAGCCCAGGTACGTTTCACATTGGTCAAGAAACTACAGAGGCAGCATTATGCACCTCAAAAGATCTTTAAACTCCAGCATGGATTAAAAAAATAATTCAGTAACTGCTTGAAAGCCAGCCCACAGCAGTTTTGACAGTTACATTTATAAATCCTCAGGTCTGAAAATTATATGGAAACAGCCCTAATAAGCAGTTTGTCAACAGACACCCCATTAATTTAGATTTTCAACAAAACTGCAGCTTCATCTTTACCATAATGTCACACTCAATCAGAACCATTTAACACATCACTGTTCTTATACTAGCCCTCCTCTGCTGATGCATGAATGAGCTACAACTGCAAATTTAAGATTACAGCAGAAAACACTGATCAGATTTCACAATTTATATCCACTAGTGGGAATTAAATGAGGATAAAGCTCAGTACCTCCCCATATATCTAAAAGCTTTCCTAAAATATTAATGGTAAAGATACAAAAATAAAAATCCTATACAGAACTTAGAAGCTGCTGGCATTTCAGTATGGCGTATGAAGCTGCGAGCCTGTTTTGATAAAACGCTTCTATTGATCACTTTAATCTCAGGCCAAGTGATAAAGACAGGAGAGCTGTGGTTTTGCTGAAAAGAGGACATGGTATATGAACCACTTCTCATGAGGTGTGGATTAATAAAATATAACCCCCATTCGTGTGTATAGGTTTCTAGTCAATTCCAGGGTGAGCCTGAAAGTGTTACTTCTAATCTGTAGGCTTTCAAAGCCAACTGCTGTAGAAACAGACATATTCTGTCCAGAACCTGAAAAGCTGCTTCATGCTCAATACTGAGGCACTTCATATCCACTGTGTCCTTTGACTGTACTTTCCTCTCCTGTACTAGACTCTCTGCTGCTCAGGTGAACACATTTGATACACTGGAATAGTGCACTAATATGGGAACTGCAAAATTCCTGTTTCTTTGAAACGTGTTAAAAAGTAATGGAATTACAAGCCATGTAAATCATAAGCCTTCTTCAAAACAGGAATGAAGTATTATGCAACAAAGACTGAATTTGTAGACCTATGGGAAATACTGGCATCTCTTCTGGTTTTCTGGTGTTTTCTTCAAGCAGTTTTGGAACTAGTTTTCCCAGGAAAACTAGAAAACTAGAAAGGAAAGGTTGTATTGCAAGGGACTTGGTCGGGTTCATCTTGCAGATACTTGGGAAAGTTTTTTTTTAAGAATATCCCAAACACATCTAGGTTCTATCATTTCTAGCTTTGTATTCTAACAAATTAACCCATTCTAGATGCTTTAATTAGATAGCACAAATTTCTTGGAGATAATTTCTAAAGACAAAATTGATGCTTATCCAAAGTTATGAAACAGTAACATTTAAATGTGATTTTTATACTGCTTAAGCTTAAACAAGCCAAATAAAATGATAATTTGTTGGGTTGAGGATCCCTTAGTGAGTCAACCAGTCCATTCCCTTGCATCGTGATGGAATTGATTTCATTATCAGCTTTGATACATGAATGTCAAATCCAGCCTTGAATTTTTCATTGAAGGTAATTCCACAACTTTTCCTGGCAGTTTGTTTTATACTTATTGTTCCTAGAACTGTTTGGTATTTTAACTTGCCATCATCTCTGCAATTACAGCTTAAGCCTTTTACCTGTATTTGTGCTCTTACAGTCAAATAAGAAAACCTACCCCTTCTAATTTTCATACTGTCATTTGCAAGCTTGTATGTGATAGTTAATCCTGTCCTTTTTTCACTTTTCTCTAAAATAAAAGAGCACACTAATTCTGTTCCTTAATCATATGGACAAATCTCTCAAAAAGCTTTGTAACGCTTTCTATCTTCTTAAATTTGTTTAAGGTTTCCAAAATCTTAACCTGATATAGCTTCAGGAGAGATCATAGCTCCAGGTAAACCCAGCAAAATTCACACAAATTTAGTACATTGCTCAACCATTAACAGAAGAGAGCATTTCACTTCACTGTCATCTCATCACATAAGGAATCCAAGATTTAAGAAGTCATTGCTTGTGATCACATTTACAGAATGGATATTTAAACATTAATCTTTGTTTCAATGGCTCTCATGTAAAGAAACATACTGCAGGCTAAAAGAAAAAAATGGAAGTAACTTCCTAACTAATTAATCCTTAAAATAACTTAAAAATTGGGAGTGTAGAAAGAGTAATTGCATTGATTGGGAAGCAGGGGGGCAAAAATTCAGCAGAAACTGCACAGCAAGGTAAATGAGAGAATCTTCTAGCAGTTATTTAATACATAAAGCATTCTGAAGCTAATATTTCATATGCTTCTTCCTAAATCTCATAAGGCCAGGATTATGGCTAATATCTCATGACACCAAAAGTAATACTGCAGCAGATATTAAAGCATTTTTTTCAGCTACTTATTCTATAAAATATTAATTGCAAGCCTGTGCATGTGCTGTATATATAGGGTATTAGGTAACTGAGTTCCTGCTCAGTTCTAAATCAATAAAAGATAACATATATAGCATCAATCATATTTTACTTTTCCTTTACTACCTAATATAAGGCGCATTTGGGCTGAGTTTTGTCCTAGGTAAACAGTTACCAATACCTCTGAAGTTAAGAATTCACTGGATAGCCTCTACTACTGATTCTTACCTATGAAAGAGAGATTTTTTTCCAAAAGCATTTCTCGCAGCAAGACTTCGTGTTCATGCCCAATAGCGCTGATAGCTTCAGGTTAAGAAATGGAATATTACTTTGGAAAAGAAGCAACTTCATAGAAACATCATGAATTTATTTGCCTTCATCTGCATTTCAGAAGTGACCAGTGATTTGAACTCCAAGTTTTGAAAATCCTTGTAGTAATTTTTAGAAGCATACACAACTTTGCATAAATCAGATTATTGTACCAACAGCATACACTTTATGGAATTAAAACCCATTTGACCATATTTATTCAGTATATTTAAGGGCAGTATTTCAATTTTTTCTTTACTGTTTATTCTTCTAAATATAAAAGAAAGTGTGATCCTAAAACATGCAGTAAAATACCTTTAAAGTTGCACTTTATTGACTCCAATTCTCCAATCCAGCAAAGGATGAAACAAACTGGTTTTCATTCTTTATATCCTGAAATTGATAGGTACTACATTCATCTGAAACATCTTACTGTAAAAAAAACATCCTTTTAATTGATTTTTCAGAAGCATGAACTAATGTCAGGGAAGGATGAAATCATATTTTATAGTGAAGTCCTTTTCACTTCACTGACAGCTTGTTGATCCAATGTGCTATTCCTTGCAATATGTAAAAAAATCACCATATTAAATATTTTTAATGTATCCTCCTGGAGGTCAAAGTTCTATTCTGGAAGCTTTTAAGAAGAATCCTATGGAACAATATGATAAAAGATCTTACGTTAAAAGCAGTTAAGCACCAAATTCTGTTAAAGTAACTTCTTAAAACTTAAACTACAGATCATCTTGCCATTACTGTTAATTACTTAACTTATATAAACCCTTCACACTGAACAGCAAAAAAATAATTCTATGGAATCACTTCATTTGTACATAAAGCTTATATCAATTGAAACTATGTATTTTGTTAAACTCTATTAGCAATTTCAGAACAAAAGGGACAAATGAAGAATGGCAAAAAGGTAACAAAAATACCACAAACAGAATTTACTATGCATCACAAGCAAAAACACTTAGTCTATAATAATACCTGTTATTGATGCATGGCAATGACCATGGGGCAAAACTTGTAAATAACATCACAAGCCATTTTCTACTCATGCAATCTAGAAGTCTAGTTTCCCGTAAGCATCTGAACTATTACTGAAAAATAGCCTCTTGGCATTTACAAAGAGGTTGACTTCATACTTTGGGCCATGCATATACAATTAGATAGTTATATTTAAAATCAATATGCAATTCTTCAGAAGACATTATGCTTTTAAAACCTTAACTTTAAATTGATTTTTAACTATTTTATGCGCCTCCAAATTAACATCTAATTCAGCAACATACTTGCTGTAATGCACTCACACAGCTTAGTATTAAACTTTTCTGTACCAAAATGGAATTGAAAAACTCCCCATTACTCTCATTGAGATCACTGCATATTCAACAACCGATTTGAGCCAGAATATAAGGAGGATATAAAAATCTTTTCTAAACTGCAGGCAAATAAGTCTTAAAAATGGTTCATAATTCTACAAATGTATTTTTTTTACTTTTAAACATGGCACTTTCATAAGACTACAGCCAGATTGCTCATCCAAAAAACACTAATCTTAAAATTCTGGATATGAAAACCAGTGATCAATAATCCTTTAAAATGTGTGGCTTGTTAGATTAATCCACTTTCAGAGAACTTTGTTTAATCGTGAAGATAATCTCAATGAATATTTAAAATTACAATTAAAAGCACAAAATACAAAGACAATTAGAACTCTATCCTGCTGCTGTTAAAATCAATGAGGGTAGGGCTGAGGATGTAGTAGACACAAGTGTTTCTAGCAGAAAGTATTTTTAAGGAGCGACAATCACTTGCATCACAACTACACAAAGTACTGTTTTTCATTAATAACTAAACATCACTGCAGCTTTCCTATCTTGCACCTGTACAGTGAAAGCAAGATTTCCCCCCATACTGCATGCAGAGATTCATGCAAGGATTCTCTAGGACTTGGGAAGGAACTGCCTTACTAGCCTGCTCAGTGATAGCAGGCCATGATTTTTTTGACCACAGACTGCAACAGAAGAGCTGCTCCTCCAGGATTTTATTAAAATAGATTTGGGTTCTTAGTGATCATTCCTACCAAACTACAATCTTAGTCCGGAACACTCAGTGCCACGTGGAATTCCCTCAGTGCACACACCGTAGAGCTTTCTAATTAACTATTTCAACACTACAAAAAAAAATTCCCTGAAAATTCAGGATATATAAGTTTTTTTTACTACAGCTAAATCTCCTTTAAGAAGAAGAGAAAATAAAAGAACTGCACTGGAGTGGCAGATGGGAGTTTAAAAATACTAACAGGTCAATCACACCTGAACTGCTGTTGAAAAAATTTCAGTTACAACTCATATTCATAACAAAGCAAAGCCATAACGTTGAACACTATGTATGAAACGTATTAATTTCATCACAGAATAACTGAGATTGGAAGGTATCTCCAGAGATCATCTAGTCCAACTCCACCAGTCAAAGCATGGTCACTTAGTCTTAAGCAAAAACCAGATATGCATTTCAACTAATCAAAACCAAAGAGGTTCAGTCAGGCATATGAACGTGTAACCAGCAAACTGACATCTGCCCATGGTCCATCTGATTTTTGTTAGTTAAGAGAAAGCTCTGCAGTGACCCTCTAGCTGACTGAATATAAAAGAGAGGAGTATGAAATGTGTTTTGTGAAGCAGAACTTTATGTCAGGTTAAAGCTAGACACATCTCTTCCACACAGTCTAAGCTCATCAATTGTGCACCTAAAATTTTATGGGAAAGGATACTGTTTGATGCAGTCCACCAGTGGTCCATAACAACAGTCATTCACAGTACACTGCAGACAAATAAGAGAAGTAGTATACTGATAGGCAACTACAAAACCATTATAGTTAAAGAGTATCTTAAAAACAGTAATTACTTTTCCTCAAAAAGGCTATCAGATGCTGTTCAGATTTAATCACAGAAAACAAAACCTGTATGCTTTTATTCACTATAAAAGCAAGCTATTAAAAAGTGAAATGCTCCCCTCAAAAATATTGCACTGCCATTTATAGTGCACTCTGACCTCACTGATAGTTTATGATGACAGTAATTAAATGAGGTTTAAAATCTTTTACTCTGCTAGGCATATAACAGAATTGCCACAGGAAAAAAAAAAAAAAAAACAAACCAAACAAAACAAGTGTGATTAATACCTGATAGACTTGATTTGCTAGCACTCCATCTGGAATCTGAGAAGGGTCCCGTAGCATGCTATTTATAAGAGTTTTGGAGGCTACAGAAATAAAAATTAAAAAAAACATACAAAAAGCCTGTTAGCTCAGTTACACTTTATGAATAAAAACACTGATGATATTAATAATTTTGAAAATTATCCACCCAGCAAATACAAACTTACAAATTCGTAAGTACTTACCCATTCTGATACAATTATCTCTAAATTCTTGAAACACCCAAAGATTTTATTAGCCCAAGGTGAAAGCAAGCTCTTATTTACTTAGTTCTACTGTACAGTTTGTGCTTTAGATACAGCTTCTAAGAAAACTGCTTAGCATACAGTAAGTGTAACTCAAAACAACCTTCATATCCTATTAGAAGATATGTAAAAATTCTAAACAGCCTTTAAGAAACTTTTTAAGGACTTCAATTTATTAGTTTCCAAATTCAAGTATTTACTTACTCAGTGTTGACACATTTTTCTGAGTGCATTTAAGAGCTGGGAAAAGGCTTTCTCTGCTTTTTTGAAATGTACAAATGTAAGTCAAAAGAAATAAGAAGCTAATTTTAGCACCTATTATTTTTTTTATTTACTGATATTGATACTACAATGAAAAAATAATGTAAAACAGGAGATACCGTTAGTTTATTTTCAATACAGTCTTAGTAATCCTTGGCATTGTTTCCTTTCCATGTGCTTAGGCTGGGTACTTGCAAATACCAGTTAATTACTAATAGCAGTGGAAAGACTTTATTTTAGAAAAATAGCTTCTAAAAACATCAAATATTTTAAAATTTCTCAGAGAAAAGTCAACACTGCACATGCTGCCTCTGTCCTGGGAACAACCTCTGATGGATCTCAGCTGGTGGTGTATTTACATCATTGAATCCTTATGTGTAGATCAGGTTTGAGACTAGAAGGGTTCCCCACTTGGCCACAGATTTCCTGCATGACTTCAGAGTAATTCCTTTAACCTGTGCGTGCTTCAATCCTGTAAACAAAATGAAAAACTACTCTTTTCCTGTTCTTCATCTGTTTTGCCCTAACTCAGAGCCAAAGCTTTGTCATGGTCTTCGGTAACTGAACCAAAAGACACAGGTGACACTGTGAAAAGGATTGACAGAGCCTGTGACACGAAGGGATCTTCCATATAGAAAGCAATGCTGCTGTCAATGGATGCGTGTAAGCGCCTACCTGAAAGTAAAGGAGACTGGCATTGTAATCTAATCCTCAAGCTACCTCTTAAAAGCCTTACATTCAGGTGGACGTAGCATTTGCAAGAAAATAATTTATTTAGGAAAATATACCACACGAGGCAAAGGAATACAAGCCCCTGAATGAGTTTAAAGGCTTTACAAGAGCTACAAAGAGCTATAACCACAGGCAGGAGTAAAAGTTTGTGCAAATATTTTTAATGACAATGATTTCCACCAAGTAAAAACACATCCAGAAGCAACATACCACATTACATCTATGTATCTTATTACTCTAATATGAAATAAATGTTAATTTTATAAGTTAATACTAAGAATAAATAGGCATTTTACCCTAGCCTTTGTATGCTGTTAAAAATACATGTTTTACTTAGTATAAAAACTTTGAAAATGAAAAACAAAAGGCAGTGTGCATATGTACATTACTAACACTAAAAATTAAAACAATAACCATTTTACACTTGGTAGAAACAATATACAAGTAACAGCTTGCCAATAGAGAGGTTGATAGAATGGTAAAATAATGAAGAGTGTAACAGAGAATTCACTGCTTTGAAGGGCTACTGATCCAGATACTGACTATGAAAAATTAAGTATTTTTATGACTAATCAAACTCCAGAAAAACACCACAGATTTGCATTTTGGAAATGTTTAACTGAACACTGTTTTGAGTAATGAGCTATAGGTGCAAAATAAATTTCCTCTATTTCTGAGACTGTCAACTTCAGTTTCTCAATTCTGGTTACCAGATATTCTATTCTTTACCTCTATCAGAGTAATAATGAATTTACATACTGAATTTTATATTAGGCTGATGTCACACTAGTTCTAATAGCTGTTACACTATGCTTCTAAAAGAAAAGATATCAAACAGAACTGATTACTATACTAGCTTTGAATTTATTATCTTTTTTCTTATATAAACATTATCTGCTTATGTAACATCCTGGAAAATTGAAAAAAATTCACCCCCATATTCTTATCAGCTTTGCATTATCTATGCACCTAAGGTAAGGTACCTTCAACTGCAATTACTGTTTTAAGAAAGCCAGTTACTGTAGTGGCAGCATCCCAAAAAGGCTGACTGTATAGAAACTGAAATGGCATAGAAGTGCTAAGGTTTTTATGTGAACAAAAATGCCAGTCAGAAAATAACGTTTATTGA
>NC_089686.1:30329771-30339771 GCF_031753505.1 Anomalospiza imberbis | reverse complement strand
AAGCCAGGTACAACGCTGCTTACCCTGCTTTTTTTTTTTCCTCCAGTAGCTAATGAACTGCTCCCATCTCATTATTCAAAAATAAAAAGGCACTTAGTATACCATGAACTGATTTGCCATTCTTTTTCCAAGAAATAAGATTCAGCTCTGATCAACCCTACCATTAAGTGACAAACTGATGAATGTCACAGAGATTGGGTAAAAGTTAGACTATTTTGCTATTAAGAAAAACAGTATAGAGAGAATATCAGATAATTTTCTATAGCATTTATTAACATATTGAAAGCTGGTTTTTTCCATCAAATGATTTGACAATTCACAACATCCTAAAACTAACCACAACTGGATAATGTGATTTTCTTAGTCACCATGTCACCTCTGGTGCTAATGCACAGTAAAATTAAGTATTTATGACATGCATTCTGCCCCTGTATATAGCTACAGAGCAAAACTAGGTGCACAAACAATGGCAAAATCATTATCACTGCAACTAAGTTTGATACAAAACATAGGGATACCAGAAATGCTAACAAACATCTAAGAACACCCTGAAATGCTGAAAATTGAAGTGGAGGGGAAGGAATGATGAATAGTTTTGATATATTGACAGTAATTTGATATTTTAAAATATCTTGGTCAAATGAAACTCATGTTTAATGACTGTCAGGTTCAAATTCAATTTACTAGTCGTTTATTTTTCCATCTGTACACACTGGGTTTTTTCTTATTTTTTGTGATTTAAGTTTTCCTAATGAAATGCACTGTGTTTTAAAGGAAATAATACATTTTTTTGAAAGTTAGACAAAATTAGAAGTATGCCTCAAGAGTGTCTAAATTGGTTAAGGTATGAAGAGTAAACTTATACAATTAGAGTAAATGGATTAAATGGAATGAAACCAACACTATCCACAGGCAAAAACACATATAATATTCTTGTCTTTTACAAAATTTGTTTCCTTTATATTGTGTTGAAAAGATTTCCTTTATATTTTATAATTTGTTTTTCCAAAAGCTGCTATTCTAAATACAATATGCAAACAATTTTGAAATAATACTTTGTTCCAATTCCAAATTTATTAGTCCCATTGATACATGTGAACTGCTACCTTCAAGTGGTTGCACAGGGACACTCTTCCAGGTTAAAAAAGCTACACCAGACATTCGGTACTGGGCCAGGAGCAAGAAAGCAGATAATTTTACAGTAACCAGTTTCCTTTTATTGTTCTTAAGGAACAAATCTTTTACTTCCATCACACACCAAAATTCTACCAGCAGACAAGAGCTCACAGGACACCTGCCAAATAACAACAGGTCACTCAGCACTATCATTCCCTCACTAGATGATGAAGTAGAAAGCTCATTTTGCAGAAAAGGCACTTGTTGAAAAATTCATAAATTCATAAAGACACAAAAAACATTCTACCACAGTTTATAAACTAACATTTTATTCAAACAAAACAAAAGGCACTGAGAATGCAAAGCCAATAGCAATTCTTCTGCACCCACAAATCACTATTGGCATACATTGTTAAACACCTTGGACATGATTTTTCACTAAGGTGTAATGATTTTCTGTAAATAGGAAAATAAGCTTCTCTAGGCAAGGATTTAATCTTTAATTTATGCTATCCACCTACATGGTGAAATAACACACCAACAAATCGTAGAGAAAACTTAAAAGGGGGTAAATATTAGTGCCAATTATGTGCTAAGATAAGTTAGCAGTGATTAGGGAATTATACAATAAAGTCTATATCCACTACAGTGTGTTTTTAATGATCAGTCCAACAAGCACTTAAGTGGCTGATACACTAAGGAATGACCAATACCACTGCAAAAAGTTGATACATCACTAAACTCTTGCAGTTTTTGGGCATGTCATAAAAAAGAAAATTAAAGAAAATGAATTGTTATATAAAATCTTTGTTGAAGTTCATTAGTAGTAGCCAAGGAAACAAACTAGTCACACAGACAAAAGAAGAGAAAAATTCCAAAGCTCTGTCAAGGGTTAGACTCTGCGAACAAGAGAAATACATGTCCATTTCCTCACAACAAAAGTTAACAATGGTATGACATAGGTTGACACCTACTAAAACAGGTTGTTTAAAATGTTTTGTAAGAACCTAACAAAAGTTAAGTGAAGAGGTTATAGAGGATTCAAATATGTCAAACTCATGGTACAATCCTGACGATGAATCTGAGTAAACTGGCAACTATTGAAAAACTGCAGCTCTACATAGCTGCAAGCTTCAGGTCAAACACATGATGGCCTTGCATAAGTATTTTCAGGGCTGGGCTCTCATTTAATTTATGGACAGAAAAGCAATGGAATTTCAGAGAAAAGGCTAAATGAATACATGCTTCAATAGCAGATTGAGGAAAAGGACTTTATAAGTGACACATGTGCCTCTTCATTCATTCTACTGAATTGTTTTATTAATCTGAAGAGCAACATAAAATTAAATGTAAGTCAAGCAAATTTTGATACTGAATACAAGTAAACAGTTCTGTCACATGAGATCAGCAGGGGAAAGCACTGAGAAAAAGAGAATCAGTCCTGAAGCAGGAAGCAGAAAATTCTTCACAAAAGTAAATGGAAATCTGATTTGGGAACTTGAGAAAGGCAAGAAATTCTACAGTCTTGTAACTAAGCTTGGGATTAATTGTATTGCCAAGGACTCAAAATTATTTTAAAAAGCTGTTTCTATTACTTCCATTTTCAGTTGTTTGTAGCTTCCCTAAAGAAAACAACAATAGGGAATAGACAGAGTTGCATTTCCCAAAGAGATACGTGGGACTGCAACTGCGAGTGTAAATTTAATCTGAATTATGCAATTCCACTGTTCGAAAGATGAAGAAACTGGGGCTTAGCACTTGGAGGTTATGTCTTCAGAGACACTAGAGCCCTGGACACAAAATATTGCCGAATCATAATATGCAGTAATGCATGTCCTCATAATGGATAACTCCTGCTTAGACTCACCAGGAACTATCACACTGATTTCTGTCCTCCTATCTCAAAAATGTACACTGGGAGAACCAGGAGTTCAAGGACAGAAAAAAAAAATCAGTGGTGGTCTAAAGAAACACATAAAATTTGGGAAATGAAACATTTACGTTAGAAGACACAAAAAAAGGGATACCAAAAAAGACAATGCTTGCTTACCATTTTTGCTGTGTGTCAGAACACTCATAGGAATTCTGAAGAAAGCATTTAGATTTAAACATTTTTTCTATGCAAAGACACATTTATGAAACCCATAACCACATGATGTTTATCAGGGCCAAAGATGTCACAGGATTTTAAAATGCTGGATATCTAGCACTGTTAGTTTTCAAAATTATAAGGAAACCAAGCAATTCTCAAAAAAAGGATCAGCATTTTGGAAGTGATACGAAACAAAAGCAAGTTTTTAAAAATTTCTTTTAAGAATTTCTTTGGGACACAAAAGAATGATGGGTAAAAGTTATCGGTAAGTGCCTGCTGGAGGGCAGAGTTAGAAGAAATGCATTGTCAGTGAGTTTTCTGAATCCTATCATGACTAGCTGCTCATTCACAGGGAGAGAACTGGAAGGGTGAAAGTGAAAAAAATCACAGGCTGAGATAAAGACAGTTTAATATGGAAAGTGAAAAACAAGGAAAGCAAAACAAGGAAAAAATTCATTGTTTCTCACGGGCAGGCAGGTGTTCAGCCATCCCTTGGAGAGCAGGGATCCATGATGGGTAACAGTGACTTGGGAAGACAAAGACCATCACTCCAAATGTATCCCCTTCCTCCTTCTTCCTCTCACTTTATTGATCTTGATATCACATGGTCTGGAATATCCTTTTGTCAGCTGGGGTCACCTGTCCCAGCTGTGTCTCTTCCCAGCCTCCCATGCACCCCTAGTTTCCTCACCAGCCTGACAGTACAAGAAGCAGAAAAGGCCTTGGCTCTGTCTAAGCCCTGCTCAGCAATAAAAAAAAAATACCTCTGTATTATCAACTCTGTGTTCAGCACAAGTCCAAAACACAGCCCCATACCATCCACTTGAAAATAGTTAGTGCTACCCCAGCCAAAGCCAGCATACCCACTAAACCAAACACTTTCTCCTTCAGAGAAAAGAAGAGAAAAACAAGAGATGTAGCCATGCAGCTTAACACACAACTGGAAGGCATTCAGATATTGTAGAATATATGGAGGATAGATCCTATATAGAATGGAAAATAAAGCAAATTGCATGGAAAAATCCCAAAATTTGTGTACATGAACAGATCAAAATCAAATAAGAATTCCCTAAAAAGAGTAAGCAATCAGTAAAATAACATGCACACCATGTGGACTGGAAACATATTCCCTACTTCACTGGAGAAAACAACTGGGAACAATTTTAGTTTTTAATTAAGAAAAAGTACTGTAACCCATTTATCGAATATGTTTTGAATGGCTCTATTTTGAACTAAGGTCAAAATAGAATTTCTAGATTCTCAAGCTATGACGTAAGATTAGCTTTATTGATCTTCTGCGTTACTTGTTAGAGCTCTCAATCATTGTTTTGACAGTTTTATCATACTGTAATAGACTTCCTTTTAGATAATTACAGTTACTATGTTCAATTTCAATCTCCTGTAGGACTTTTCCTCTAGATAATCACACTAGATTCCTCTAGATCTTGTTTCTTTCTTTTGTCATACATATGCAATTAAGTTTCAATAACAGTCTTAATTATTTTAACAGCATAATCTTAAGGCTTATCAAACAAGTTCAAGAGTCAATTATACAAGAAAACCTTCATCCTTAAAATCTCTCAAGAAATTTATTTTCTAAGTACTGAACATGTACTTTAGCAAAACAAAAAGCAGACCATGTAACATCTATGGACCACAAAAGTTACTAAATGTTGTGAAGTTGTATACATCTCATGTTTTAGTTTATACCTATTTCTAATCTTCCACCATGTCACTACTGTCTACAGCCTATCTTCCTAATAACATTCCCATAGGTACCAGTAGGCTGCTCTTCTTTCCTTGTGAAACCATCTCTTGTCCCAGCTGAATAATCCCCAATTCCCACAGCCTTCTCCCACAGGGGAAGTGCTCCATCGCCTTTGCTATCCCAGTGGCCCTCCAGTGAACTCTCCTCAGTCCATCAACATCTCCCTTTTACAGCTGTGGTTTACTGTAGAAGGAGTCCAGAGTTTTTCTGCTCAGCTGAGTAAGTCTCAAAGGCATCAGAGAGCACAGTGCTGACTGTGCTGCAACCACAAAACAATGCGACTGAGTAAAGCTGGGATGACATGTCTTCCCCTTCTGCCTAATGGTTCTGCCTAAAGGCATTTTTTGCATTGTGTAAACCACCCAAATTATTCTTTTAAAAATCAGAAGAAATCTCAGCTGGCAGCATTATACTTTGTTGACCTGCTTACTCTCTTCTGATTTTCAAAGAGTGGTTTCCAATCTCCTTAGTCAAAGAAGTGATTAAACTTAGGTAGTTTTATTGCTTGAAGGATCTGTATTTTTTGGATTAAGGAGACCTAAAATGAAAAAAAAAAAAAGAAGTTTGTTTTATTTTAACTAAATGACTAAACATATAACCAAAAGAGAGTTTTCAGGGTCATGGATCCTACATGGGAAAAAAAAATCCTAACATCAGCCTTCAGCAAACTGATTTTTATTGGGTTTTAAATATCTTTTTCAAATGCTTTTTGCTGTTTTCTTTGGTGTTTTTCATTGTCTTAAGATAGTCCTGAGGATGTCAAATACTTGGATCACCCTTTCAGATAACTGCTCCTATCTTTTGTTGTATAGTCAGCATTTTTACTGAGATGTTTTAGCAACACTCTTCAGGTACACTACATTTGGCACCCCGTTTATTTTTATGCTTTTTTGCTTAAGCAGTCAATTCTGAAGCAGAACGAAGTTAAGTCACGCACTGCTTTTTTAGCACCTTCGATATGAAGTACCTGGGTGCTGTAGTTACTTGAGACAAAACTGATGGCAAGATGTTCCAGGGATTTAATACTCACACTTCAGCACAGTGCTGCACATATGCTAGGGGAAGGTCTTAAGAAAAGTCCAAATTTAATTATTTACAATGAACAGCATCCTTAGAGAAGACAGCAAGGCCCATTCCCACTGCTATTGATAAACTAAGGCTGAAGCTCCAGTATTTACACAGATTTTATTAACTCTGCTATGAAGTAAGACATCTCATGCTGAAGAATGTTTTCCTCCTGTGAGTTCAAAGATATGCAATTCTACAAACAGAATCAACTTAATTTAGTTGATGGCCGTGATCATAAAACTGAGGTGACATTGCTCAAGGAGCTCACCAATGCAATGTTTAACACCTAGTATGTGTACACCAAGTACCTACTTAAGACATAGGCTTGCTCTAGTATATTATAGAAAAAGAAGTTGGAATAGTCCAAAGAAAGGTAAGTTTTAGGATTTGAAGGCAAACAGCTTTTCTCAGCAATACTATCTCAAGAAAAATTCTCTCCAGCACCCATTTATCAGTGCACTACTGAGGCTGCATTCATCAGACATTTATACAGAAATGGGAAGACTGAACCTTGCTCAGTGTTATGGAAAAGCTGAATTTTCTCTGAAAAAATGGACAATAGACTTACAGAGGTTAAGAAGAAAAATTGCCTTTCATTTTGTGTTCATCCATTTTTCCCCTTCTAGCTTAAAGAGGAAGCAAGGAATGAGCATGTGTGGATTCAGAAGTGTCTAGCCCTCATGAATCCATGCCTGTCATGTTTACAATTGACTTTTTGTCTTTGCTTTGATACAAAATTGCCACAGGTCTGTGGCCAACTTAATTAACATGCTCATTAATTTTGCAAACTGAGAATAGTATTTGGGCCAAAACTCAAGAATGGCCACGGAATAAGCCACTATTTCATGAATATCAAGAAGGTGGTACATAGTGGTTAGAAACTTGGTCATGTTAAGCATCATTCACTTCAGTTGTGCAGGCTGACCAGAATAAGTGGAAGCAAAAATATTTTCCCACTTACAAAAAGAAAAGACAGACTAGGGGTGCTTCAATAAATTATTGTCAGTATTCATTTTAAAAACACACAGTAAAACTGATGACATGAAAACTATTCTTTTGCATTGTAGACTCATTCTCCTATTTCTATTGCACTGTTGAAAATAAGGTACTTGTGTGTATCCAATTTAGGGATTCTAGAATCACTCCAATTTCTTCAACAATAGTTTTAATTAATTTGTCAATTTTCACTATAAGAGAAATTTGCTTTGAATACATGCATGAGACCTGATCTGTAACAGCATCCATACATGACTACACTATTACAGAGCAAATAAAAATATCAAGTTGTTAACAGTCAGTCTAATAGTGAAAAATAAATAGTTCAAATGAGAAAAAGTGAAATACTGACAAGCAGATTTAAAAAAAATGGGAGCGTAATGCAATTTCAGAGGCAGAATCCATTCTGGACATAGAATTAGAGGAATATTTTGTGTTTTAAAGATGTAGAATTTGTTTTTACTACTTCAACTAATCAGCTTTGAGGGCTGTCCCTATCCTACTGCTTTCCCTTCTCACCAATGCAACTAAAGCAATACAGATGCTTCCTACAGTCAAGCAAGAGATAAACAATAATGAGATATCCAAAACTTTTGGTTCTTCCCAGAGAAAGAACTTCTGCTTGTGAGAGGACAGCTTAAACATCTGGAATACTTCCTCTCCATACCTTTGTAAAAATATTCTGCCTTATCAGTATGAAATCAAAGACAGGAAGAGGGAAAAAGTGAAAAATTAAGAGCAATTTCAAATGCTTGTTTAGAAATACTATCATTAGTCAGTGCTAAAAATGAGACTTTCTCAAGTCTATGTGTTAATAATATGTGTGCAAATGCAAAGAACCTGTAATTCATGTGATTTTATCTTTTGGAGCAGTCAACAGAATGCAAACTTAATAGACCACAATCAGAAGCCACTGTGCAAAAGATTCTTAAGCAAAAAGCTCTTGCTTTCAGATACTAGTTGGCATGAACAAAATTTCATCCATGTGGAAAAACACATGCAAACAAGTACAACAGAACACTGCTAAGACCTACTGTGCACTCGTAATTTTTACTAGAAAGCAACCTACTGTAACTTAAGTTTTTGCACATTCAATACACATAAAAGTGAAGACAGTGTTATACTCAAGATTGTTGTTATAATCAGCAATATATTGCAATCAGCATTTTCAGAGCCTAAAAGACTAGTGATTTGCCTTCTTGAATGTCTGTATTTTTAGGCACTTAGTTAATTCTCTTAAATGTGCTGTATTTTAACATAAATCCAGGTTACTCCCTGAAGTCAAATCTTTGCTTCCATGGATTCTGCATAAGTTCACCCTGATAATTAGTCAATGTTAATACATTTCTGGAAGATGAAGTGCATTCCTACACTGTATATATCTCAGGTAGAAAACACTGTGTAATAAGGAAAAATGTGAAATAAGACTTAATCAAATGTATATTTTAATTCCTGGAGATTGAAGCAATTTGAGATTATTGCAAAAGAGCTTCTTCAGAGTTGAAAAAAATGTCTAAAAGCTATATATGTCTTTATGGGAGAGTTGGTACAACTTTGAAAATAATTTTATGTATGTTAAGCATTGTCGACATACAAGGAACTCATATTTAGGCAATGTTCAGGATAGACAGATTATATTATGAATGCTGCATAGATATACTTGACAATTTTGAAGTCACAGCTTTTAATCACCTTTTACTAAAAATAGTTTCTAAAATTCAGTAATAGATATATCTCTACTGTGCAGTTTGAAATGCTGCAGAATGCTTGTTTCAGAATTGTTGTCCAATTCTCTCCTGCTGTCTGTCTTCACTAGGCTAGTGGACTGTAGATATATTTCAACAGATACCAGCACTGCTCTGCACAACTGCTCAATACTTTATAAGCTTCAGCATATAAAAGGCATCTTGTTTCTTTTTAACATTTCACCAAGAGCTGAGTGTAGAAAGCCTGATGATACTCATTTACCTTTTCAAGCTGTTTATTCAAGAGCTAGGAAAAGGAGAGGAAGATGGAAGGATATTTTGACCTTATATACATGCTAATAATCCACAGCAGGTAGTCATAGAGAAGCAGCTTGAGATTGCATTTTACATTATTATCTAAGTGCAAATAAAAAGAGGACGGAAAAGGTAAGATAAAAGAAAGGTGTAAGATTCTGTCCAAAAGACAGCCAATCAGGAGGCAAGGCTGGCATTCAGATGGACCTAGACAGGCTAAAGGATGGGCAGCAGGAATCTCATGAAATTTAGAAAGGGTCAATGCGCAGTTCTATACCTGCGAAGGAGGAATCCCAGCAACAATGCAAGTTGAGATGGATTGGCTGGGGAGCAGCTTTGCTGAGAAGAACTTGGAGGCCCTTGGAGGTAGGCCAGCAAACTGAATATGAGCCAGCACTGTGTTGTGGCAGAGAAGATGGACAACAGCAACTTAAGCTTTATGAAAAGGAGCAGAGCGAATAGATTGAGGGAAGCCATAATCTCCATTACTTAGCATTTATTAGACCATAAACAGAATACTGTTTTGCACCACAGAATTCAACACCTGTAATTCAATGTCTTAAAATGATTCTAAGTACAGAATGTATCTATTTTAACAACATCATTGACTTTATTTTTTCTTTTTAGGATACAGAGATCGCTATAATATGTGATGTTACTTTTGCAAGGTTTCATTACGCTTATGTAAGGCACCACCTCTCCTTGGCCGCAGAGTTTTGTTTGGAGTTAATCTTCCATAAATTGATAGAATAATCTGAGAGCTCTAGTAAGGTAATAGGAAAAAGAATTATTACAGTGCTTGGTTAAATAACATGTTTTGACCGTGATTAAGTCAAAGGATGCATAGAGCACATTCTTCATATTGCACAGCATCCTAAAAGAAATTGAAGGTGGTCACAAACTGAAAACTGGCACACAAGGCTCTCCTGCTCACACCCAAATAGTGAAAACACTAAAAGC